>NC_052324.1:31109098-31189098 GCF_016432855.1 Salvelinus namaycush
AAACCAACTTGGAATAGACGTTGAATTGACATCTGTGCCCAGTGGGTAGGGTTGCAAAGAGAAGGTATATTACTGTAAAATGTATATGTTTACCAGTAAACTACCAGGATTTTCAAGGATTATATGTAACCTATCACAAGACATTTAGTGGCCCTTTTGGGTACTTCACATTATCACAGGTGTCTGTAATTATCTCTGGCCTCTCTCTGACCTTATCACATGTAAAATATAAGTTATTTTTTATTTATTTCACCTTTATTTAACCAGGTAGGCTAGTTGAGAACAAGTTCTCATTTGCAACTGCGACCTGGCCAAGATAAAGCATAGCAGTGTGAACAGACAACAACACAGAGTTACACATGGAGTAAACAATAAACAAGTCAATAACATAGTAGAAGAAAAAAAAGAGAATCTATATACAATGTGTGCAAAAGGCATGAGGAGGTAGGCAATAAATAGGCCATAGGAGCGAATAATTACAATTTAGCAGATTAACACTGGAGTGATAAATCATCAGATGATCATGTGCAAGTAGAGATACTGGTGTGCAAAAGAGCAGAAAAGTAAATAAATAAAAACAGTATGGGGGTGAGGTAGGTAAATTGGGTGGGCTATATACCGATGGACTATGTACAGCTGCAGCGATCAGTTAGCTGCTCAGATAGCAGATGTTTAAAGTTGTTGAGGGAGATAAAAGTCTCCAACTTCAGAGATTTTTGCAATTCGTTCCAGTCGCAGGCAGCAGAGAACTGGAAGGAAAGGCGGCCAAATGAGGTTTTGGCTTTAGGGATGATCAGTGAGATACACCTGCTGGAGCGCGTGCTATAGCTGGGTGTTGCCATCGTGACCAGTGAACTGAGATAAGGCGGCACTTTACCTAGCATAGCCTTGTAGATGACCTGGAGCCAGTGGGTCTGACGACGAACATGTAGCGAGGGCCAGCCGACTAGAGCATACAGGTCGCAGTGGTGGGTGGTATAAGGTGCTTTAGTAACAAAACGGATGGCACTGTGATAAACTGCATCCAGTTTGCTGAGTAGAGTATTGGAAGCTATTTTGTAGATGACATCGCCGAAGTCGAGGATCGGTAGGATAGTCAGTTTTACTAGGGTAAGTTTGGCGGCGTGAGTGAAGGAGGCTTTGTTGCGAAATAGAAAGCCGAATAGATTTGATTTTGGATTGGAGATGTTTGATATGAGTCTGGAAGGAGAGTTTGCAGTCTAGCCAGACACCTAGGTACTTATAGATGTCCACATATTCTAGGTCGGAACCGTCCAGGGTGGTGATGCTAGTCGGGCGGGCGGGTGCAGGCAGCGAACGGTTGAAAAGCATGCATTTGGTTTTACTAGCGTTTAAGAGCAGTTGGAGGCCACGGAAGGAGTGTTGTATGGCATTGAAGCTCGTTTGGAGGTTAGATAGCACAGTGTCCAAGGAAGGGCCAGAAGTATACAGAATGGTGTCGTCTGCGTAGAGGTGGATCAGGGAATCGCCCGCAGCAAGAGCAACATCATTGATATATACAGAGAAAAGAGTCGGCCCGAGAATTGAACCCTGTGGTACCCCCATAGAGACTGCCAGAGGACCGGACAACATGCCCTCCGATTTGACACACTGAACTCTGTCTGCAAAGTAGTTGGTGACCCAGTTGGTGAATGATAGTTGATAGTTATGTGATAGTTATTATGATAGTTATGTGTTCCATTTTCAATCAATTTGACAACATTTCTAGAAACATGTTTTCACTTTGTCATGATGGGGTATTGTGTGTAGATGGGTGAGAAAATAAAATGTATTTAATCAATTTCTGAAGGCACTGTATATGAATACTTTAAAAAAAAATAGTTATTTAAATATAAATTACCAACATTACGATAGATTGCCATAGATTTTCTATTAAAGCTGCAATATGTAACTTTGGGCAACACGACCAAATTCACATAGAAATGTGTGTTATGTCCTTTTCATTGAAAGCAAGTCCAAGAAGCGGTAGATCTGTTCTATGTGCTCAATTTCTATGCTTCCCACTCTTTAAGTTTATTTTTTGTACACCAGTTTCAAACAGCTGAATATACAATATTTTTGGTTATGGAAAATATATTTCACAGCGGTTTAGATGTTACAATGATTCTCTACACTATGCATTACTTGTTTTGTCACATAATCTGAAATTAGGTGAAATATTCACATTTTTGCATCCAGCAAATGGCAAAGCGATTTCTGCATAGTGCATCTTTAATTGCCAAAAGTACTGAAGATTCTGATAACTTTGGTAAATTACCGGTAGTTTTGCAGCCCTAACTGACATGGATAGAGCATGATTGATCTAGTAAAAAACAATAGACTTAACTGATTTATTATTAAACCTCTCTCTCGCTCTCTCTCGCTCTCTCTTGCTCTCTTGCTTTCTCTCTCTCTCTAGTTCTCTTGTTGTGGTGGGGATGACTACAAGGACTGGGGTGTCAATCAATACCATTTCTGCAATGGCACCGGGCCACTGGCCTGTGGTGTCCCTTATACATGCTGTGTCCCCCACAAGGTGAATGCTAAAACCGTTCTCCACTCCTCTGCTTTTCACCTCTTATCTAGACTGTGTGTGAATGAATGAAAGGAGCTCTGAAAGTTAGGATCTGATAACACATGAACCTTATCCAATATTATACCTGCCCTCCCTATCAGCCTATTAGTCTCTCACATCTCTGGGGGAGACATGTTTCTGTGGATCTCATTTAGTGCTCATCCAGGCTCCCCACGCACAGAACTGTATGGCAACAAGGGACCACTTTTTTAGTGGAAAAAAGATCGGAATTGGGCTGGCTGTGTGAATGCAGTGACTGGAGGGATCCATGTTCTGCTCACAGTAAAGCCTCTCTCCACCTGCCAGTACTTCCCCTGGCCTCATGGTGCATTACTAGGTAATTAGCGCTGGCTGAGTTGGTTACAGTGAAATGTGTAAAGCCACGCAGGCACAGGAAGAGACCCCGAGACCTCAGCGTCAGTGGAGAGAGTGGGAGCTAATTCAATTAATTTACTGAGCTCATGATTCATTCTCTCCCTGTCTAACTCACGCTCTGGCTTATCTCTTTCTGCCCTCTTTTTCTCTCACACTTAGTCTTTCTCCCTCTCTCTCTTCCTCTCCCTCTCTGTCTCACTCTCTCTTCATCTATTCCTCTCCCTCTCTCTTCCTCTCTCTCTTCCTCTCCTTATCTCTTCGTATCCTTCTCTCTTCCCCTCTCTCTCTCTCTCTCTCTCTTCTGCTCTCTCATCCTCTCCTTCTCTTTTCCTCTCTTTCTCTCTCTCTCTCTTGCTCTCCTTCTCTCTTCCTCTGTCTGGTCTGTGCCCACGCAGGGCAACTCCAAAGCACCAAACAGCTATGAACACAGATTAGGGGATGTCCAGCTCTTTTTGTGTGTGTGTGTGTGTGTGTGTCCAACGTGCGTAAATGTATTTTTAACTTGGCCACTACAAGCATATCTGACTTAGGAAATGTTTGTAGTTTTTTTTCTTCTTATCTTTGCACAGAAGAATGGACAATACATGAATCCTCTTCTTCATAATCTTCATCTCTTCCTGACTCATTTTTCCCAGGTGGGAGAGGTTGTCAACACTCTTTGTGGTTACAAGACTCTCAGCCAACAGGTAAGGGTAAAATAAGTTGCTATATTCCACTCCTATTAGACTGTGACCCCCCCCCCCCCCCCAGTGTTCTGCTCACTTTTTGGCCTTCATTAGTCTGTGGAGTTTGTCATTCTGCACAGTGACAGAAGTTACGTCCCAATGGCACCCTATTCCCTACATAGTACACTACTTTTGACCAGGGCCCGCATCGGGACGCATTCGGAGATTACAAAAGGGAAAAGAGCAGCAGCAGGATCATTTACTTTCATGGCCTCAAAAAAAAAAAAATCTCTAGCTGCAGCATGCTGAAAATAAGGTAGACTAATTGAGTCACAATATATTGTGCCAGCTGGTAGTGGCTGGTGTTGTTGTGATATTGATTCAGCTGTCTCTGTTTTCTGTCCTTGAGATGTTCTCACCTCCATATTTTGGGGAATAGTTTATTAGTTTTCAAGGCACAATATTCGTTTGTCGTAGTAGATAAAAATAAAAATAAATCATTTTCTATTGTTCATGTTAGCATTGTAGTGCCTCATCATCTGTGAAATTACTGTCTTTCTGATGACATGTATTTAAAACAAAACTACAATCAGTCAAATGCATCTCATGTATTGTAGTCTCTCTTTCATTCTACCTGTCCTCTCTCTTTCTCTGTCAGCGTGAGCTCCTGGATGAGGTGATCCATGTGCGGGGCTGTATCCATGCTGTCAACCTGTGGATGGGAGACAACGTGGGAGCAACTATTGGACTCTGCTGTGCAATAGGGCTGCCACAGGTCAGTCACAGACACAGACAAACACCCAACACACACGCGTGCGCAACTGCCTCCAATCAGAGAACCACCTTACCTGACCCAGGTGTGTGTGTGTCTAGTCACTCAGTCGCCTCATGCCTGAGAGGTTTCTCACAGCCTCCTAGCCAGTCTGTCTCTGTCTGTCCACCATTCGTATTTTGTCTTCCGTTCACCCAGATCTCAACAATGGACGTGTTCCAAATGGTATTCTATACCCTATATAGTGCACTATCCTTGACTAGGGTCCATCCTACATGTATCTTAGCCAGCTTCCACTTCATGATACCTCTGTAGTGCTTTCATAACCAAGAAGCAGCTGGATGATTTTATTGTGTTATAAAGTCAGTTGTAATGGATCAGGGTTTGTTGTTTACTATTATTATCCATTCACTTTGATTGTGTTTTTGTCTAGTTTACAGCTTTTGTCTGTGTCTGTCTGTCTGTCTGTTTTTTTTTTTTTTTGAAGGGGGTGGATCAGCTTTAATATTGCGGATAGATTCTTGCTTCTATCAATGTAATTATCTGCATCATTTCAACATTTTTGGGAAAATATATATATCCATATACAGTTGAAGTCAGAAGTTTACATACACTTAGGTTGGAGTCATTCAAACTCGTTTTTCAACCACTCCACAAACTTCTTGTAAACAAACTATAGTTTTGGCAAGTCGGTTAGGACATCTACTTTGTGCATGACACTAGTAATTTCTCCAACAATTGTTTACAGACAGATTATTTAACTTATAATTCACTGTATCACAATTCCAGTGGGTCAGAAGTTTACATACACTAAGCTGACTGTGCCTTTAAACAGCTTGGAAAATCCCAGAAAATGACGTCATGGCTTTAGAAGCTTCTGATAGGCTAATTGACATCATTTGAGTCAATTGGAGGTGTACCTGTGGATGTATTTCAAGGCCTACCTTCAAACTCAATGCCTCTTTGCTTAACAAATTGGGCATCAAGACGTCAGAAAAAAAATTGTAGACCTCCACAAGTCTGGTTCATCCTTGGGAGCAATTTCCAAAGGCTTAAAGGTACCACGTTCATCTGTACAAACAATAGTACGCAAGTATAGACTCCATGGGACCACGCAGCTGTCATACCATTCAGGAAGGAGACGTGTTCTGTCTCCTAGAGATGAACGTACTTTGGTGCGAAAAGTGCAAATCAATCCCAGAACAACAGCAAAGGACCTTGTGAAGATGCTGGAGGAAACAGGTACAAAAGTATTTATATCCACAGTAAAACGAGTCCTATATTGACATAACCTGAAAGGCCGCTCAGCAAGGAAGAAGCCACTGCTCCGAAATCGCCATAAAAAAGCCAGACTACGGTTTGCAACTGCACATGGGGACAAAGATCGTACTTTTTGGAGAAATGTCCTCTGGTCTGATGAAACAAAAATAGAACTGTTTGGAGGACAAAGGGGGAGGCTTGCAAGCCGAAGAACACCTGTCACGTTCTGACCTTAGTTCCTTTTTTATGTCTTTATTTTAATTTGGTCAGGGCGTGAGATGGAGTGGGCATTCTATGTTTTGTTCTGTATTTATATTTCTATGTGTTTGGCCTAGTATGGGTCTCAATCAGAGGCAGGTGTCAGTTGTTGTCTCTGATTGGGAGCCAGATTTAGGTAGCCTGTTTTCTATTGTGTTTTGTGGGTGATTGTTTCCGTTTCAGTGTTTGCACCATTCGGGACTGTATCGGTTTTCATTTGATTCTCTTGTTCTTTTTTTGTATTCATTCTCGATTAAACATTTATTATGGATACGTACCACGCTGCATTTTGGTCCTCCTCTCCTTCCACCAACGAAAGCCGTTACAACACCATCCCAACCATGAAGCATGGGGGTGGCAGCATCATGTTGTGGGGGTGCTTCGCTGCAGGAGGGACTGGTGCACTTCACAAAATAGATGGCATCATGATCATGAGAGAGGAAAATGATGTGGATATATTGAAGCAACATCTCAAGACATCAGTCAGGAAGTTAAAGCTTGGTCGCAAATGGGTCTTCCAAATGGACAATGACCCCAAGCATACTTCCAAAGTTGTGGCAAAATGGCTTAAGGACAACAAAGTCAAGGTATTGGAGTGGCCATCTCAAAGCCCTGACCTCAATCCTATGGAAAATTTGTGGGCAGAACTGAAAAAGCGTGTGCGAGCAAGGAGGCCTACAAACCTGACTCAGTTATACCAGCTCTGTCAGGAGGAATGGGCCAAAATTCACCCAACTTATTGTGGGAAGCTTGTGGAAGGCTACCCAAAACGTTTGACCCAAGTTAAACAATTTAAAGGCAATGCTACCAAACACTAATTGAGAGTATGTAAACTTCTGACCCACTGGGAATGTGATGTAAGAAATAAAAGATGAAATAAATCATTCTCTTTACTATTATTCTGACATTTCACATTCTTAAAATAAAGTGGTGAGCCTAACTGACCTAAAACAGGGAATTTTTAGTAGGATTAAATGTCAGGAATTGTGAAAAACTGAGTTTAAATGTATTTGGCTAAGGTGTATGTAAACTTCCGACTTACATACATAAATTAAGCAAAAAATGAAACGTCCCTTTTTCATGACCCTGTCTTTCAAAGATAATTTGTTAAAGTCCAAATAACTTCACAGATCTTCATTGTAAAAGGTTTAAACACTGTTTCCCATGCTTGTTCAATGAATCATAAACAATTAATGAACATGCACCTGTGGAACGGTCGTTAAGACATTAACAGCTTATAGATGGTAGGCAATTAAGGCCCAGGGTCCCTGCTCATCTGTGTGAACGTGCCTTAGGCATGCTGCAAGGAGGCATGAGGACTGCAAATGTGGCCAGGGCAATAAATTGCGATGTCCGTACTGTGAGACGCCTAAGACAGTGTTACAGGGAGACAGGACAGACAGCTGATCATCCTCACAGTGGCAGACCACGTGTAACAACACCTGCACAGGATCGGTACATCCGAACATCACACCTGCGGGACAGGTACAGGATGGCAACAGCAACTGCCCGAGTTACACCAGGAACACACAATCACTCCATCAGTGTTCAGACTGTCCGCAATAGGCTGAGAGAGGCTGGACTGAGGCTTGTAGGCCTGTTGAAAGGCAGGTCCTCACCAGATAACACCGGCAACAACGTCGCCTATGGGCACAAACCAACCGTTGCTGGACCAGACAGGACTGGCAAAAAGTGCTCTTCACTGACGAGTTGCGGTTTTGTCTCACCAAGGGTGATGGTCGGATTCGCGTTTATCGTCGAAGGATTGAGCGTTACATCGAGGCCTGTACTCTGGAGCAGGATCGATTTGGAGGTGGAGGGTCCGTCATGGTCTTGGGCGGTGTGTCACAGCATCATCGGACTGAGCTTGTTGTCATTGCAGGCAATCTCAATGCTGTGCGTTACAGGGAAGACATCCTCCTCCCTCGTGTGGTACCCTTCCTGCAGGCTCATCCTGACATGACCGTCCAGCATGACAACGCCACCAGCCATACTACTCGTTCTGTGCGTGATTTCCTGCAAGACAGGAATGTCAGTGTTCTGCCATGGCCAGCGAAGATCCTGGATCTCAATCCCATTGAGCACGTCTGGGACCTGTTGGGTCGGAGGGTGAGGCCTAGGGCCGTTCCCCCCAGAAATGTCCGGGAACTTGCAGGTGCCTTGGTGGAAGAGTGGGGTAACATTTCACAGCAAGAACTGGTAAATCTGGTGCAGTCCATGAGGAGGAGATGCACTGCAGTACTTAATGCAGCTGGTGGCCACACCAGATACTGACTGTTACTTTTGATTTGGACCCCCCCTTTGTTCAGGGACACATTATTCCATTTCTGTTAGTCACATGTCTGTGGAACTTGTTCAGTTTATGTCTCAGTTGTTGAATCTTGTTATGTTCATATCAATATTTACACATGTTAAGTTTGCTGAAAATAAACGCAGTTGACAGTGAGAGGACGTTTCTTTTTTTGCTGAGTTTACATACATATACATACATACCCATATATATATATATATATATACAGTGGGGCAAAAAAGTATTTAGTCAGCCACCAATTGTGCAAGTTCTCCCACTTAAAAAGATGAGAGAGGCCTGTAATTTCCATCATAGGTACACTTCAACTATGACAGACAAAATGAGAAAAAAAATCCAGAAAATCACATTGTAGGATTTTTTATGAATTTATTTGCAAATTATGGTGGAAAATAATTCCCCACAAACCGTACCACCCCTCCCCCAATTGGAGTAAACTAATAAACAATACACTTAGGCTTTTACCTTCAGCTCATACATATTATACACATTTTACAGACACAATCTATTTTACAATAGTTATATTTTGTTTGTTTTTAGTCCTCTTCTATTTCTGATGTCCATCCAGTTTGATTTCTAATTGGAACTGTGCTCTTTCACAACATTTCTGAACCTATATACATTTTACAAACCCGATATGTTGTACATTGGTTATCTTGTTATTAGTCCTACCCTTCAGCTCCATTCAACCCCTCCCATCTATCTCTTAACACCATCCATTTTGGATTTCTATTTGCCATATATTTTTCAACTGTGTGGTGTTGCTTCACAAAAGTTCTGAACCTTTCTATTCTCATAGCTTCTACAGATTGTAAATTAAAGATAAACATTTTTGCTAAAATAATTATTATATTATTGATCGATTGACTATGATTTTTCAAATTACCCAGTATTGCTATCTGCAGCGTTAGTTCTAGGTAAATGTTGCAATTCTTCAGCCATTCCTGGACCTGTGACCAAAAATAAGTTACATGTGGACAGGACCAAAATATATGATCTAATGACTCTGCCTCCTCAAAGCAAAATCTGCAGAGCTGGGAAGATTGTATCCCCCATATATATATATAACATTCTATTGGTTGCAAGATTCTGGTATAATAATTTAAATCGAAAAATTTGAAGTTTTGAATCCGGCGTTGTTTTGCGTGTCAATTCATGGACCATGTGCCATGGAATCGGTACATCGAAAATCTCTTCCCAACTATTTTGCAAGGTATATGGCTCAGCTGTCAATTTTTTGGTCCTTAAATTAAATTTCTCTATGTTTTTATTTATCACAATTTTCTTTAACTATTTATGGTCTTTAATGCAGGGCCAACAGACAAGTTCCTTACTTTTTCCCCCTTCTACTTGCCTCTTCCATTTTTGTGATAATGATGTAATTAGTTGGTTGTAATTTTGGGTAGAGCAGACTTTTCCATGTCTGTGTTAGCTGCATCTGTGACGTAACTTCACCAGTCTTATTTATGATATCATTTACAAAAATTATACTTTATTATCGAAAAATACATGTTTTTTATTAATTAGTATATTTGAGTTTAACCACAATATTTGTTGTATTATTTGTTCTGTCTTTTCAGGTGGATTAAACTGAAATTGCAACCAACTTTCTAAGGCTTGTTTAGAAAATAACGATATTTTGGAGTTGATTTCGTTTTCAAATAACCGATAGTGAGCAGTTGTAACCTGAATAAAGGGAAAAAGGCCATTCTTGAACATGGGGTGAGACAGTCTTACTAATTTACTAGAGAACCATTTTGGATTTAAGTATAACTTTTGTATGATTAATGCCTTTAGTGAGAGGTCTAATGCTTTAATATTTAATCATTTCTGGCCTCCGAATTCATATTCATTATATAAATAGGCCCTTTTAATTTTGTCTGGCTTGCCATTCCAAATGAAATTGAATATTTTTTGTTCATATAATTTAAAAAGCAGGTCACTAGGTGTAGGCAAAACCATAAGCAAATAGGTAAACTGTGATATGACTAAAGAGTTAATAAGGGTGATTTTTCCACAAATAGAAAGGTATTTTCCTTTCCATGGTAGCAAGATCTTATCTATTTTTGCTAACTTTCTATTACATTTTTTTGGAGTGAGATCATTTCTTTCTTTCAGGCTATGTATACCGAGTATGCCCACATCCCCGTCAGACCATTTTATTGGTAAACTACACAATCATGTAAAAGTTTAATTTTTTTGTGATCCAATATGAAATATAGTATACTTATCATAATTTGGTTTTAATCCCGAGAGGTTAGCAAAAGTATCTAGATCCTCCATGAGACTGTGGAGGGATTCTAATTGTGGTTTTAAAAGAAAACATGAATCATCAGCGTACAATGACACCTTTGTTTTTAAGCCACGGATTTCTAATCCCTTAATATTATTGTTGGATCTAATTTTAACAGCTCACATTTCGATGGCAATAATAAATAGATATGCCGATAGTGGACAACCTTGTTTTACTCCTCTTGACAGTTTAAAACTTTCTGAGATGTAGCCATTATTTACTATTTTATATCTAGGGTTACTATACGTAACTTTAACCCATTGTATAAGAGATTCTCCAAATTGAAATATTCTAGGCATTTATATATAAACTCTAGTCGTACTTTATCAAAAGCCTTTTCAAAATCAGCTACGAAAACCAGGCCTGGTTTCCCCGATATTTCATAGTATTCCATTGTTTCCAGTACTTGTCTTATATTACCTCCAATGTATCGTCCATGTAAAAAAACCTGTCCGAGTAGGATGAATAATATGACAATACCTTTTTAATTATATGCACCAAGCATTTAGCTAGAATTTTTGCATCACAACACTGAAGTGTAAGAGGCCTCCAATTTTTAAATGGACTGGATCTTTATATATACCACTTGGATCCTTTCAGTAATAATGAAATCAGACCTTGTTGCGTGTCCCATAATCTACAGTTTATATAGGAGTGGTTAAAACATGCTTATAATGGTCCTCTGAGTACATCAAAAAAAGTGGTATGCATTTCTATGTTGAAGATTGAAAAAGAATTTGGTGCGTTTTTCCCGTATTCCATCCAGTTCGCTTAATTTTTATAATTTATTACACTGGATCTTTCTAGAATAAGTTCCTCCATTTCTTTTTCCTCCATCATATTCTGTGCCACTATGGTACAGTTTTTATTGCTATCTAACTGTACTGTTAGTCCTTCAATTTCCTTTATTAATATAAATTATTTTGATCTAAATTGCTTTTGTTTTATAGATGAGTACTGAATTGCATGGCCTCTAAAGACACATTTAAAAGTGTCCCATACAGTAAGGGGATCTGCTGTACCTATGTTATGTCTGAAAAAGTCAGTTATAAATTCTTCTGTCCTAGTTAAAAACAAGTTATCATCTAGTAGGCTTTGATTACATTTCCAATATCCTCGCCCACGTGGAAATTCTGTAAGAGTAATATATATGCCAATTATGTGGTGATCCGACCGCATTCTGTCCCCTATCAACACTTTTTCAACTTTTGGTGCCAGAGAGAATGACATAAGAAAGTATTTAAAACCATATTACAATCCCCCACCATAATAATAGAGTCTAGTTTTGCTTGTAGAGTTGATACATTCTTATATATATCTTCAAAGAAGCTTGGTTCATCATTATTTGGACCGTATAGGTTAATAAGCCATATCTGTTTATTGTCCAATAACATATTTAAAATAATCCATCTACCTTGATTATCTGTTGTCTGTCTGTCTCTAACTTATTTTGTCCCCCCATCCTCTCTTCCTCTCCTCTTTCTCTTTCATCCATTCTCTCTATTCCATTTCCTACCCCGGCCTCACTCCTCTCCTGTGCTGTGAAAGTTTTGCAGCCAGACTTCTATGCGAGCCCCCCTGGAGACGTGTAATAACACCACATACTGAGTCTGCAGCCGCTGCACTATTAGGTCATGAGTCCAGTAGCAGACAGACATGCAGTCCAGTATCAGATATTCCAGTCCAGTATCAGACAGACAGTCCAGTAGTAGACAGACAGTCCAGTCCTGTAGCAGACACAGTCCAGTCCTATAGCAGACACAGTCCAGTCCAGTAGCAGACAGACAGTCCAGTCCAGTAGCAGACAGACAGTCAAGCCCAGTAGCAGACAGACAGTCAAGCCCAGTAGCAGACAGACAGTCCAGTCCAGTAGCAGACAGTCCAGTCCAGTAGCAGACAGTCCAGTAGCAGACAGTCCAGTCCAGTAGCAGACAGGCAGACAGACAGATAGTCCAGTAGCAGGCAGATTGTTCAGTCCAGAAGCAGACAGTCCAGAAGCAGACAGTCCAGTCCAGAAGCAGACAGTCCAGTCCAGAAGCAGACAGTCCAGTAGCAGACAGACAGTCCAGTCCAGTACCAGACAGTCCAGTCCAGTACCAGACAGTCCAGTAGCAGACAGACAGTCCAGTAGCAGACAGACAGTCCAGTAGCAGACAGTCCAGTCCAGTACCAGACAGTCCAGTCCAGTAGCAGGCAGTTCAGTAGCAGACAGACAGTCCAGTCCAGTAGCAGACAGACAGTCCAGTCCAGTAGCAGGCAGACAGTAGCAGATTGTTCAGTCCAGAAGAAGACAGTCCAGAAGCAGACAGTCCAGTCCAGTAGCAGACAGACAGTCCGGTACACCAGGGTTCAGTAGACCACAGACTGGCTGCAGAAAACTTTCTCAAATGGAAAAGGAAACTGGGGGTTCTTATCAGGCCAGCTCAGGTGAACTAGTCCATTTTTAAAGCACTGGGGAATGGACAACAGCACGCTCAAGTTGACTTGCCCAGGCATAGCTCACCTTGGGACCAAAGTAAGATATTACTTAATTCAAAAGTTGGATATTTGTGTGCCTCTGCAACTTTTGTAGTGTCAGGTACATACAAGCACATTAAACACACACATGACAGTGCATTATATTTAAGTACATAGTTACATGGTCCTTGTATCTCCAGCTGTAATATTTCCACCTGGCTGTGGGTACCAGTCCCTATGGGCCCTGGTCAAAAGTAGTGGAATATAAAGTGAATAGGGTATCAGAGTCTAACCCTAACTGGTCTCTCTGGTCCTCTATGTTCCCTCTCTCTCCAGCTGATGGGCTGTGTGGTGTACTAGTCCCAGTGTCAGAGTCTAAATGCTACTGGCCTTTCTGCTCTGTTCCCTGTGTGTCTTTCCAGCTGATGGGCATCATGCTGAGCTGTATGTTCTGGAACCTTCTGGTGGAGATGAGTGAGTCCATGGACATGGTGGACTTCAAGATCCTCAAGAGGGCTGGCTTCGAGTACAGCGAGCTGGACCTGGCTGGTGCTGGCTGCTGCCTGTGTCTGCCCAGAGATGGAGGCTACCTCCCTCTGCCAGCCTTAGATCCCATCTTGTCTGACCCTGACCTAAAGCCCATCCCCATCCGGGTCCAGCGGCCCCTGCCCGTCCAGGTCCATAGGCCCCTGGCCCAATCCCTCCAAGACCTCCAGCTATCTGGGCTTAGACTGGATGAGGTAGACATTGGGCGTAAGCAGAATAAGCAGAAAAGAAGGGAATATTGATTTGTGAATTTCCTCAGTTGTTTTGTTGTTGTTTTGGTCACTGTGTTTGTTGAAGGACAGGTTAGACCTGGTGTTCTATTTGGTGATCAAACCAATCAATGGTCATTAACTGACAGGATTACAGGTTATAATGGTCCCGTTCCTAGTTGACTCATTGCAGATGCATGCCAGATCTCAATTCCTGGATAGGTGTTTAACATATCAGCTATCCGCAGCATATGATATAGCAATCTGATTCCCGACTGCTCAGTCGATGATGTGGCACACAACAATTGGTTGATGCGATGCATGTAGTTGGTCTGGAAGCGACCAGAGGTATGGCACTTTGGCAAGGCATTATTGGCGCAATCTTTTTCCTGTTTTTATTTTGAAATCCAAATATTTCAAAGAACAAGATGCTGCAGTGGCTTTTAGGCACCCCTTTAAGTGTGTCGTTTTTTTGTTAAGTTTTTAAAATGTAACTTTCAAATGGAGCTGCCGTCTCTGCATTATTTAAATATTTCCTATCATTTTGTTCCAGGTATTTTTGGGGGTTTTGATTTTGAGCTTCGTCTCAAATGCTGAAGTTAAAGCATACCTCAGGCTATATTCAAATGTAGCCCAGTAGTCAGAAGAAGATTTACGTCATGTATATTTACTATACAGACTTTATGAAATGATCAGTTTGAGATGATCATTCTAGTCAGAGCAGAGGAATAGTCAGTCTTGTCTTGCGTGTCTGTGAAGGATGTGTAGCCTAATGTTTCTTTTTTTAGTATGAACTCTTCGATTCCATTTGTACCGGTATGTATGCTATGAACTGCCTATTCAGGAACAACGTGGGAAGCATGTGTGTTTTGTATTTTAATGAAGTTTTTAAAAAACAGTTTACAGCTCTTTTAGGGTCTCATCAGGGGTTTTCAGTCTCTTAAACAATTTCCGCCATATTTATTATACTTAGCAGTTTTGGTACAAAACCAACATTATAAGAGATAAAACAAATCCAGTCCAAACAGGGGCGGACTGGGACCAGGGGCAGACTTTTCCCCCTTGAGGTCCCCATTGTTACCCAGATAATGATCATTTTGTGCAAAAATAAAAAAGTTACACAGGCCCACTGGGCTAAAAATGGACCAGCCCATCTGGCATTTGCCCGAATAGCCAGATGGCCTGTCCGCCCATGAGTCCAAATTATATCAATCCATGTTTAGCTAGGATCTTTTTTCATATCTGATTTATTTTAGATTAATCTTAGCTCTGGCCTTGTATAAACACTACTGTCATTGTCAATAAAGCCGTTTTGAACTTGATTTCTTTGCTGTAATGTCATCTGTATTCTGCCTGTAAACATGTGATGTATGCAACCATCTCCCATGAAAAGTATGGTTGCGTCCAAAATGGCACTATAACCCTATGGGCTCTGATCAAAGGTAGTGGACTATAAAGGAAATTGGGTGGCATTTGGGATGCACCCTGGGTTGGCACACAGGGCAAATTGCAGCAGATGCTTGGAGGCAGGCTAGAGATTGATAGTACCACCACCAGTAGCATGTGCTGCTATGTGCTTTGAGTTAATATGAAGCCTATGCACTTTGCATTCACTCAAAAGGGAAATGTAATTTCACAGATGCATTTCTGAAATGGATAACTGCCAATGCCTATCCTAGATCTGTTGGCTTTAATCGTCAATCATTACTCGGTACTTTACCCTGCAGTTTAGAGACTGCTGCCCTATGTACATAGCTGTCATCAAGGCAAAGGGTGGCTACTTTGAAGAATCTCTAAATTTATTTTGATTTGTTTAACACTTTTTTCGTTACTACATGATTCCATATGTGTTATTTCATAGTTTTGATGTCCTCACTATTATTCTACAATGTAGAAAATAGTAAAAAAGAAAACCCTTGAATGAGTCGGTGTCCAAACTTTTGACTGGTACTGTATGTATATATATATATATATTCCGGACTCTGACATTGCTCATTCTGATATTACTTAATTCCTTCAACATTTCTGGGATTTGTGTGTATTTGTTAGGTATTACTGCACTGTTGGAGCTAGAAACGTAAGAATTTTGCTGCACCTGCGAAAACATGCAAAATATGTTAACGCGACCTTTCAAATTTGAGTTGATTTTGAATTGTCAGTCATAGCCCTGGTCAAAAGCTGTGCGCTACAGTATATAAGGAATAGGGTGCCGTTTTGGACTCTGCCATAGAGTGGTATCCCCTTTGACATGTTCGACTCTCCCGAGCTGCTGCTTATCACATTAAAAGGAAACACTTTACTCTCATAATGGAATTCTAAGAAAGACTCTTTGAATGAAATGCATATACAGGTATGCATCAATTCATTTCTACAAACAGAACATGACACATATCTTGAGAGGGGCAGAGAGATGGCTAGAATAGAGGGGGTAGACGGAGAGAAAGACAGACAGTGCCCCCCACCTCTCTCTCTTCTCTCTCTCTCCGTGTCTCTCTTCTCACCTCTGTGATGGTGATCAAGAGCAAGCGGGTGGAATAATTATATACAGGCGAGAGGCTCAATGGGAGGAAATTAATTGCGTCGCCAAAATAACACTCGGTGGGCTGAGTGCAAGAACGAGACGCATCCAAACAGCCATTATGATAATAACATGAATGCTGCTGTTGGTAATTACCAAGAGCAGACAGGGAGCCTCTCAAGGACAAACCCCTGCGTCCCCTATCCCCCCTCTCAGAGCTGATCTATGACTGAGCTTTAGACTGGGATTAAGATGTAACAGATGCAAAATCAATGGCTGGTACAGATAGTGCCTGTTCAAACTTTGATGGAAAGAAGGGTTTTTGTGTCTTGTTATCTATGGTAGTTCTGAAGAGAGGACTATAAGAGAATTTGAGAAAGATGGCAGATGGGAAAATCACAGAAAACAATAATGGAAGGGCAAAATTACTTGTTTTTCATGTCTTACATGTTTCGCAGAAAGGCAGAGCAGAAGTGGAGAAAGTCCAAGTTGTAGGTTCATTATGATATTCTGGGAGAGCAACTTGGCATGCATAACAAGGTGTCACGAACCGGCTCGAAGCCCGTAACAAAAAGGGAGACCATGTGGAGATAAGGAATAACAAAAATATATTTATTAACTAAAGTAAACTATAACAATTAACAATGGTATATGTAGTCAGTAGTGTGAGTGGTTGCGTGCATAGATGTGATAATGCAGGGTGTTGAAAGTTGCCAAAGCAAAAAATAAATAAAATAAAAAATACAAAAAATAAGAAAGTAAAACAGCCACAAACAGGCCACAACCAAAATCCAACAGTGTGTCTGCATGGAGAGAGTCTCCTCAATGAATGGGGGAAAGATGTATTTATCCTGGGACACAACCGGGCCCAGGTGTGTCCCATTTTGCTGACGACCCTCCCGGCTCCGCCCACCAACATCCTATTAAGGGAAACAAAAGCAAAGAGAAAGATCTCAGCAGACAGAGTGGGAGGGTCATCACAAAGGCAATTTGACATGCCAGACGGGTCCTTTTTTTTACTTGATCACTAATAATCAAAATAATTAGAGAGTGCTTTTCTCGACCATTGATGGCCTGATAAATCTTACCACCCCAAACCTATGTGAACTTTCCTCATACTTTCCTAAATATGATGAGTTTGCGGCAGATTTCAGAGATAAGATAACATTAGAATGGGTATGATGAGAAGTTTGATGTAATGTGCCCTAGCCTACCACACATAGGCATTACGGATTTATTTTCCCTGGTTGACACAGACATGTTCAGGAAGGTGATATCATAACTTAAGACTTCAACCTGCCTATCCCCACCACCTTCTTCAAATCGGTTTTAATTGCATATCTGAAGAAGTGCAAGCTTCACAGGCACTTTCTACTGCACTAAAAACTACTATGGTGGAACCCCTTCTGAAGAAAAGTAATCTAGATTCTTCAGTTTTTAGCAAATTACTGCCAATCTCCAACCTTCCATTCTTAAGCAAAATTCTGGAGAAATTGGTTTTCAAACAGCAAAATTATTTTTTAAGCACCAAAGGTATTTTTTTTTCATTCTAATCTTGTTTTCGTGCCCACCACAGCACAGTGTCATGAAGTTGCCCTGTTGGGTGAGGTTTATGACCCCCATAAACATCTTTCCCCCTTTTCTCTCCACTCTACAGAATGGACTTTTGGAAAGCCCTTTGTTAACATAGAGAGAGCATGGTAACATCAAAAGGTTGGGGAATGGAACAATATTCCTGTAATCCAACCAGTTGGAAGTGTCCGCTTGTACTTAATGTAACGGATTTCCTCTTTGTCTGAGGAGGAGTAGCAAGGATCGGACCAATGTGCAGCGTGGTAAGTGTCCATAATGAGAATATTTAATAAATCCACTGAACAAAAGTACAAACAAACAACCGAAACAGTCCCATATGGTACTAACACAGGAAACAACCACCCACAAAAAACAATAGAAAACAGGCTACCTAAATATGGCTCCCAATCAGAGACAACGACTGACACCTGCCTCTGATTGAGAACCATACTAGGCCAAACACATAGAAATATAACAACAGAACAAAACATAGAAAAACAACATAGAATGCCCACCCCAACTCACGCCCTGACCAACTAAAATAAAGACATAAAAAAGGAACTAAGGTCAGAACGTGACACTTAAAGAATATGATGTCAGATCAGTTGGTGTCTGAGACATTATATCTGATGATAGGTTGACATAAGTTGTATCTTGGAAAGTCTACATATTCTAGTTCAGATTCACATGGAATTATTGTGCAATTTAAATGTTTAAATATGAAACTATTTGTGAAAAGATTAAATGTAATTTTAGCTTCTAAATGAGAGAATTGTTTGCATAAATAAGTAAACTATGCTCACTCAGTGGCCACACCCAAGTGAACAGACATTGGTTGAGAACAATGAAACACGCCCTTCTCTCCCCCAATACAAAAGCCCGTTGACGGAAGTCAACCTCAGTTCCCGACGACGTGAGGACTGGTGTCCATATGTTTAAAAGGGCTAATTTCAATGTGGAGGTGACGATCACCACACTGGAAGAATTCATTTCTAGTAGACCAGCTAGAACTCAGTGCGAGCTGATTATGGCAAAATGGTATGAACTTTGAACTCTTATTCACTAAAGAAGAAGTGATACATCCTAGAAGTCGAGTTATTAGCTGCAGCTGTAAACGTACGTGGCCTAGGACAGGACAGACAATCTCCTATGAGAACGACAGGGTACTTCAACGTATCCGCTCTACAACACGACGACCAGAAAGATTCTACAAAGGACAAGGGTGATCTCTGCTGGGCAAAACAGTCTTCCATCTTCGACCCATCTATCGAAGCGCAGCTCAGTGTAAATATATATCTTGCGTTTTCCTTTTCCGAATAGGCGGTTATTAGATGCATAAGATTCTGTATTTACGATAGTATAGCTTCTCAAGGTCCGATAGAGACCCAATTCCCTTTGTCCCTCAGTCTTGCCGCTCTTTCATTCAAATCCAACCCCCTTTCTTTGTGTAACCAGCCGTCATATCGGTTTCGTCCGCTAGGGACTTTTTCTTTTATAACATGATTAGTAATTGATGTGTGATCCAGCCTGTGTATATGTAATTCTGTGTAATTATTTAGGTATTTAGTAAATAAATAAGCCATTTTTTTGTATTGCTGATTCAACTTTTTAGCCAGGGTTCATAAAGATATCCAAGTACTTACGACAATCAGAATGAGACTGATAGAAGGTGACGATTAATAATTGACTGCTATTGATATAAAAGATTTAAGTGTTTATTCGGAAGACAGCAGCTCTATAAACACTCTTCCTGGTGCCCCAGGGTATTAACGAGTTATTTGTTGCATGGTTTAATTGAGTCACGTAATCAATCAAATGTTAGGTAATCAATTTGAGAAAATAGCACGTCATAATAATTTAATCAGTCAGAGACACGACAACAGAGACCACCTTTGTTAAAGTGGTAAATCATCTTAGGGCCAGCACAGATACCAAACAGCTCTCTGTCCTTGTACTCTTGGATATAAGTGCTGCATTCGACACTGTTGACCACGATGTCCTGGACAGACTGGAGAGGTGGGTTGGCCTCTCCGGTCCAGTTCTAAATTGGTTTAGAACCTATTTAACCGGTTGAGAGTTTTTATTGACACAAACATAACTCAGAGAAAATACATATCACATGTGGCATTCCACAAGGTTCGATTTTGGGTCTGGTACTGTTCGGTATATATATGTTACCCCTTGGCAGCGTTATCAGAAAGCACAGCATTGATTTTCACTGCTATGTAGACGATACACAACTTTACATTTCTGTGTCACGAGAGGATTTTAGATCCACAGATACATTTTTAGACTGTACTAATGATTTAAATACTTGGATGGCTCACATCTTCCTCCAGCTAAATCAAGACAAGACTGAGGAACTTATTATTGAAGCCAAAGCACCAAAGCACCAAAGAATCTGGTCACACGTTTTAATTCACGGACAATAAAGATAAAACACCAGGCAAAAAACCTAGGTGTTATTTTAGATTCTGAATTCAATTTCGAATCACACATTATGTCATGGTTCCACCCGTCACCAGAGGGCAGCAGAGATCTTCCTAGAGACATTAATGAGACTCAGGTGTGTCCAATTTATTTATTATTGGTCTCAGTGAAGGGGCAGTAATTTAGTTTAGGAACTATCTTTCTGACAGAACACAATGTGTGTATATACTGACAATCACAAGTCTAGGCTTTCTTGAGCTTAATAGAGGTGTGCCACAGGGTTCCATTTTAGCTCCTGTGTTGTTCTCAATTTTTATGAATGATTTGGGAAATGGGATGCAACCAGCAAAGTTACATATGTCGTGACGTTGTATTAGTTAATGTGGCGACTGTTGCTCATCGAATGATTACAAGTTTCTAATTACGTGATTAACTGAATCAAGCAATTATTAACTCATTAACCTGGGGCACCATGGGAAAACTAGTTTTGATTGAGTTTCTATTTCCCAAATTAAATCAAAGAATATCAGAATATCGATTTTACAACAGCCGCTAATTAACCAGTTGCCTCTAACAGTCTCGTTCTGAACGTCGTATAGCCCGGGATTCTGCACGGACCCGGGTCTCACTAATGAATTCGCACCACACCAATCTTAGTTGAATGTTTATTTACTAAAAAGCTAAAATGATGATAAAAGATACACATACACAAAAACACATTCTAGGCTATTGATTAGAATTTAGTATAACGGGCCAACACACTAGGGTGCGTGTTACCCAAAATGGGGATTTAAAAGAGAGAGAAAGAGAGATTACACGAGAGGAATATACATTTGGGTGAAATTGTCAACTATGCTCATTCTAACCCTAGCCTTGCCCCAAACTGCCGCTGTTATGAGTCAGAATATAATGATGTTATTACTTGTGGAAGGTCTCCGTGGATTTTCCCGCGTGGACCGTTCAAGCTGCTCAATGACGCACTTCTCCTGCGCACCTCTCTAGGTGTCCTCACGACACGATGTCCGTGTCCTTTGGCTTTACTGGCCTGTTCCTTTGTCCTCGCTCTGGAAGGGGTCTTCGGAGGACAAATAGCTCTGTAGCTCAGAGCTCACAGCGTAAAGATGAAAGAGTGTAGATACCACGATTCGATGGGGAGTGGAGGCTAGGTGGTTCGGCTTGAATACACCCGCTTAGACACGCTACTCATCCGTAGCTTGGGTAGAAAAATATTTCTTTGTCTTCAACTTGTTGCGTTTTGGATTCGTTGACCTTTTAGACCTTTGGCTGCAGCTCGGGTCACTTAGTCATGTATGTTAATTCTGCACTCACAGGTTTTATACCCTCGGGTCAGAAGTGGGCGTTACCGCATTCAGGGCAATTCTCTGGGCGTACCAAGTTTGAGGGGCAAGGTATAGATTTTACTCAAATCCAATTTTAGACAACTAACTTCACATTTCATCTCTACCGAAACATTCTCTTTGATTTGGACATTTTCCACACAACGTACAATGTATAAACATCAAGCATATACGAGGAAAACTCTTAACGTTACAATGTTTTCATAATAACGTCATCTATTAACCTTTAATAACAAAACAAAAATGACATACATTTTCATATTCCATCTATCGTCATGACCACCATTGTAGTTGACGGAAACCATTGTTCCAAAGTCCCTTTATTGCATGTTTAAAGTTCTGAGGCTGGTTCTCCATAGTGAGAGGGAATGTTTTCTGTGGCCTCAGAATTACCATGGGTGTGAGGGGTCATAAAACCCCCACATCTTCAGACCCTTAGATCTCTCCTCATCTGTTGGGGTTGAGAGATAAGCTGGAGGGTTGTGGTCTCCTGTAACCTGACCTGATCAGGACAGTCATGACACATCTATCTATATGCAGATGATACAGTTATATATTAATGTGCTCCTTCTCTGGTTAAGACTGCTTTTCAGTCACTGCAGGCCTCCCTTTATGGTCTCAAACTAGTCTTGAATGTACAAAACCAAAATTCATGACCTTTACTAGAGCTAGCACTCAGCCAGAGAACGTTAGCGTTGTCACATCTGGTGGCTTATCCATGGAAAAACTGTCATCCTACAAATACTGAACCTAGGAATTTGGTTGGATGACAAGTTGTCCTTTCAAGTTCATGTGGATAATCTTGTGACAAAGCTTAAATTGTAATTAGGTTTTTATTTTCGTAATAAGGCTTCAGGCCACTTTTCTCTCTGTAATTGATTATGGTAACTTGTTGTACATGCATGCAACCTCCTCCGTGTTACAGAGACTGGACTCTGTTTATCATGCATCCTTGCGCTTTATTACAAATGCCAAGTCACTCACTCACCACTGCACATTGTACCAAATGGTAGGTTGGACCTCACTTTATATGCGCAGAAAGATACATTTGTATGTGTTCATCTACAAAGCCCTTTTGGGTAAACTCCCTCTTTACCTCTGTAGTCTGGTCTCCTTCACTACCAGCAGTTACCGTACCCGATCTGCTAGGTGGTTGCTACTTAAAGTCCCCAGGACATTCACAGTATTAGGCAAGACTGCCTTCTCTTCTTGTGCACCAGAAGCATGGAATAATCTACAATCCAGGCTTCATCTAGATATGTTAGTGCCACTGATATAATTAAAAATATTGATGGGAGACTCTGTTACAGAGGAGTGTAAATGCTTTTTTTAGGCTGGATCATGTTGATCAAATTTCTTTATATAGCCCTTCTTACATCAGCTGATATCTCAAAGTGCTGTACAGAAACCCAGCCTAAAAACCCAAACAGCAAGCAATGCAGGTGTAGAAGCACGGTGGCTAGGAAAAACTCCCTAGAAAGGCCAAAACCTAGGAAGAAACCTAGAGAGGAACCAGGCTATGAGGGGTGGCCAGTCCTCTTCTGGCTGTGCCGGGTGGAGATTATAACAGAATATGGCCAAGATGTTCAAATGTTCATAAATGACCAGCATGGTCAAATAATAATAATCACAGTAGTTGTCGAGGGTGCAGCAAGTCAGCACCTCAGGAGTAAATGTCAGTTGGCTTTTCATAGCCGATCATTAAGAGTATCTCTACCACTCCTGCGGTCTCTAGAGAGTTGAAAACAGCAGGCCTGGGACAGGTAGCACGTCCGGTGAACAGGTCAGGGTTCCATAGCCGCAGGCAGAACAGTTGAAACTGGGGCAGCAGCACGGCCAGGTGGACTGGGTGGACAGCAAGGAGTCATCATGCCAGGTAGTCCTGAGGCATGGTCCTAGGGCTCAAGTCCTACGAGAGAGAGAGAAAGAGAGAGAGAATTAGAGAGAGCATACTGAAATTCACACAGGACACCGGATAAGACAGTTTGTTATATCTGGAGTACTTCTCCTGTCTTATCCGGTGTCCTGTGTGAATTTAAGTATGCTCTCTCTAATTCTCTCCTTCTCTCTTTCTTTCTCTCTCTCGGAGGACCTGAGCCCTAGGACCATGCGTCAGGACTACCTGGCATGATGACTCCTTGCTGTCCACCCAGTCCACCTGGCCGTGCTGCTGCCCCAGTTTCAACTGTTCTGCCTGCGGCTATGGAACCCTGACCCTAGCCCCCCGACACATAAACTAATGCAGAAAAAATACTGGAGGCTGAGACAGGAGGGGTCAGGAGACACTGTGGCCCCATCCGATGATACCCCCGGACAGGGCCAAACAGGAAGGATATAACCCCACTCACTTTGCCAAAGCACAGCCCCCACATCACTAGAGGGATATCTTCAACCACCAACTTACCATCATGAGACAAGGCCGAGTATAGCCCACAAAGATCTCCGCCACGGCACAACCCAAGGGGGGGCGCCAACCCAGACAGGAAGATCACGTCAGTGACTCAACCCACTCAAGTGACGCACCCCTCCTAGGGACGGCATGAAAGAGCACCAGTAAGCCAGTGACTCAGCCCCTGTAATAGGGTTAGAGGCAGAGAATCCCAGTGGAGAGGGGGGAACCGGCCAGGCAGAGACAGCAAGGGCGGTTCGTTGCTCCAGAGCCTTGCCGTTCACCTTCACACTCCTGGGCCAGACTACATTCAATCATATGACCCACTGAAGAGATGAGTCTTCAGTAAAGACTTAAAAGTTGAGACCGAGTCTGCATCTCTCACATGGGTAGGCAGACCATTCCATAAAAATGGAGATCTATAGGAGAAAGCCCTGCCTCCGGCTGTTTGCTTAGAAATTCTAGGGACAATTAGGAGGCCTGCGTCTTGTGACCGTAGCGTACGTGTAGGTATGTACGGCAGGACCAAATCGGAAAGATAGGTAGGAGCAAGCCCATATAATGCTTTGTAGGTTAGCAGTAAAACCTTGAAATCAGCCCTTGCCTTAACAGGAAGCCAGTGTAGGGAGGCTAGCACTGGAGTAATATGATCATTTTTTGGGGGTTCTAGTCAGGATTCTAGCAGCCGTATTTAGCACTAACTGAAGCAGCCGTATTTAGTGCTTTATCCGGGTAGCCGGAAAGTAGACCATTGCAGTAGTCTAACCTAGAAGTAACAAAAGCATGGATACATTTTTCTGCATCATTTTTGGACAGAAAGTTTCTGATTTTTGCAATGTTACGTAGATGGAAAAAAGCTGTCCTTGAAACAGTCTTGATATGTTCGTCAAAAGAGAGATCAGGGTCCAGAGTAACGTCGAGGTCCTTCACAGTTTTATTTGAGACGACTTTACAACCATCAAGATTAATTGTCAGATTCAACAGAAGAGCTCTTTGTTTCTTGGGACCTAGAACAAGCATCTCTGTTTTGTCAGAGTTTAAAAGTAGAACGTTTTCAGCCATCCACTTCCTTATGTCTGAAACACAGGCTTCTAGCGAGGGCAATTTTGGGGCTTCACCATGTTTCGTTGAAATGTACAGCTGTGTGTCATCCGCATAGCAGTGAAAGTTAACATTATGTTTTCGAAATGACATCCATAAGAGGTCAAATATATAGTGAAAACTAGGTCCTAAAACGGAACCTTGAGGAACACCGAAATGTACAGTTGATTTGTCAGAGGACAAACCATTCACAGATACAAACTGATATCTTTCCGACAGATAAGATCTAAACCAGGCCAGAACGTGTCCGTGTAGACCAATTTGGGTTTCCAATCTCTCCAAAAGAATGTGGTGATCGATGGTATCAAAAGCAGCACTAAGGTCTAGGAGCACAAGGACAGATGCAGAGCCTCGATCTGACGCCATTAAAAGGTCATTTACCACCTTCACAAGTGCAGTCTCAGTGCTACGATGGGGTCTAAAACCAGACTGAAGCATTTCGTATACATTGTTAGCTTTTTCAAAAAATGTTGAGAGGAATGGAAGATTCTATATAGGCCGATAGTTTTTTATATTTTCTGGGTCAAGGTTTGGCTTTTTCAAGAGAGGCTTTATTACTGCCACTTTTAGTGAGTTTGGTACACATCCGGTGGATAGAGAGCCGTTTATTATGTTCAACATAGGAGGGCCAAGCACAGGAAGCAGCTCTTTCAGTAGTTTAGTTGGAATAGGGTCCAGTATGCAGCTTGAAGGTTTAGAGGCCATGATTATTTTCATCATTGTGTCAAGAGATATAGTACTAAAACACTTGAGTGTCTCTCTTGATCCTAGGTCCTGGCAGAGTTGTGCAGACTCAGGACAGCTGAGCTTTGGAGGAATACGCAGATTTAAAGAGGAGTCTGTAATTTGCTTTCTAATGATCATGATCTTTTCCTCAAAGAAGTTCATGAATGTATTACTGCTGAAGTGAAAGCCATCCTCACTTGGGGAATGCTGCTTTTTTGTTGTTGTTGTAATGTATTGTTGTATGTTTTAATTATGTAATGTATTGATTGTTGCTGACTTCTTGGCCAGGTGTCCCTTGAAAAAGAGACTCTGGGTCTCAATGGGCCTTTCCTGGTTAAATAAAGGTTAAATATAAAAAAACAAAAAATGATTTCCCTGTTAAAAGAGGTATTTTTTCTGTGTTCCTTTGCAGAAGCTTGAATTGTTAACCGTGTGCGTTCATTTGCTGAGTGAGTTTTCGAGACATAGTGTTTGTTGTTTTTTTCAAGTAGAAAGTTAGAATTCATTTTAACATTTTTCTATTGGTTTTTAAATCAATCCACGAATGTGCACCCCAATACATGTCAGACATGCTTTTGAGTTATGTACCCAGTAGGTCCCTCAGGTCCTGTGGCACGTGTCTTTTTCACTATCCCAAAGCCTAGGACCAAGAGACATGGAGAGGCAGCCTTTATTAATTATGCCCCCAGCCTCTGTAGTAGTTTGCCAGAGAACCTGAAGGGGGCCGAAACTGTGGACATATTTAAAAAAAGATCTTAAAACACACGTTTTTAGCTTTGCTTTTCCTTAGGGTGCTTTTTAGTCGTTCAATTGTTATTTTATTTTATTTTTTATCCTCTTATGTTGTGTAGTAAATATTTCTGTTTTTAATTCATTTTTTCCTGTGTAGCACATTGCGTTGCATTCCATGTCTGAAATGTACTGTATAAATCAAGCTTGATTTTATGTTTAGGTGAATTAATGCCATTGATAGGCCATGATCATCACAGTGTGAAACAGGTGGTCTAAATATCACATGCTGGTCAATGGCTATTTATCTTGGCCTTTCTTCTATGTGATTTGTGCACACACTTTATAATGTTCACAATTCCCCATTCACTCATTTATTTCTGGTAATCAATGGCATCTGTCATCTGGTTGGCTTAATAATTGATCCCTTCCCTGGACTCAGACGAAACCTATCCCTGGACCAAAAAGCACTTGGAGATCCTCTGTTGAGCCTGTTTTTTGGTCCAGGGGCGGAATGGCCATCTGGCATTTCAGGCAAATACCAGATGTGCTCTTCCATTTTCAGCCCAGTGGGACTGTCTAACTAGTTTTTTTTCTGTGCAAAATTATCATTATCTGGCTAATAATGGGTGCTTCAAGGAGAAAAATTGGCCTATGTGGGGGCCTCTATGAAAAATATGGGCCTGTGTTTTAGAAATGCAAGGGCTAATTTCTGGTCCCAGTCCACCCCTGCCTAGCCCTAGGCTTAATCTGTTCCAGGGGGCATAAGGTGTGTCCAATAGTGTCTGTGCACTCATGATTCAATTACCCATGAGTCTATGTTACCGTCATCAGTTTCAGGTTCGTATTGACCTGGATTTAACCCAGAGTCAATTTCATAGTCGAGTCGATGCACCTTGGCCATAGGGTGAAGGTGAGTGTAATTGACCAGTAAAGCCAGGCGCAGCTGAAGAAAGGAGTTGGATTCAGACGTAGGGATGCAGACATAATGTATCTGGACGGTTGCACACCGGGCCATCATTATTTCTTACAATGACTGACTAATGAGGGTTTGAAGCTTATATGATGGAAATGGTATCCAGTGTTTTGAAACAGTTCTCTGCGATTTCACTATTGCTTTCTTCATCTAGCTTTTAGCATCCTGCTAGGCCACTGCTCATACCCTACCCCCTTCTGCTTTGCAATTAGTTCTGCTCTTTTATTCAATTTAATTTATCTCTGTGACTGGCCATTGCCAAAACTGTCTTTGGGTTTAAAGCTGGAATCCTTAGCGGTGAAACTGCCACATCGCCTGGGAGCGATCACTGGCCCTGTTTCACCTTTCATAAAATGCTTCACATCAAATAATTTCTGAGCCCTTTAAAAAAACTACAGCTAACTAAGTTTTAATAGAGAAGATAGACTGTGTGTGTGTGTGTGTTAGGCCCCATATGACAGAGACATACAGGCTGTCATCATCTTGTGTGGACAATTATGGCCTCATAATTTGCAATAAATTATATAGTCCTATAAATAGAATAAACCAATTTGTAAGACGGAAAACAAAATATTTGGTATGGAAATATAGATTATGTAGACTAGGTAGGGGGTGGGGGGAATTTACTTTTGGGTTAAAAAATTATAAAATCACCAGGAATTCAGCAAGAAATTAGATTTATTTAGGAAATCTGTTCAACAAGTATTCCTACAAATAAATAAGAGACATACTTGCCTTCAGAAAGTATTCACACCCTTTGACTTAAAAAATTATAATAATTGTGTTACAGCCTGAATTTAAAATGGCTTCAATTGAGATATAGAGAACGAGCAAGGTGGTGCCGACAGACATCGCAGCTCTGCTTCTAGCTCCTAAGCAACTTTGCAGTATTTTTTTGGTGTGTTATTTCTTACACTATTAGCCCAGAATGTTGTTGGTGTTATTACAAACAGCCGTAAATAACTTTTGGATATCAGAGCGGTGGTAACTCACCAGCAAGGCGACCAGGAATACGACTTTCCCGAATTGGAACCTTTGTTCGCATGCAATTGAACTTATCCCAGAGGCTGCTCCAAGACGCCGCCGGCGGAGAAGAGGTATTTGGAGTGGACTTCTAGTCCGACTCAGGGGGTGGACACACCATCCACCACTTCCGAGTATTGTCTCTGGACAATAAAGTAGATGAGCTCAGGGTGAGGATCTCCTTCTAGAGAGACATCAGGGACTGTAACATACACTGTTTCACGGAATCATGGCTCTCTCCGGATATACTGTCCCCGTCCATACAGCCAGCTGGGTTCTCAGTACATCAAGAACTCTCTGGGAACAAGAAGGGCGTGGTGTATGTTTCATGATTAACCACTCATTGTGTGATTGTGATAACATACAGAAACTCAAGTCCTTTTGTTCACCCGGCCTAGAATACCTCACAATCAAATGACGACCGTATTACCTCCTAAGAGAATTATCTTCGGTTATAGTCACAAACGTGTATTTTCCCCCTCAAGCTGATACCATGACGGCCCTCAAGGAACTACAATGGACTTTATGCAAACTGGAAACCACATATTCGGAGGCCGTATTTATTGTAGTTGGGGATTTTAACAAAGCAAATTTGAGGAAAATGCTACCAAAGTTCTATCAACACATTGGCTGTAGTACTCACGCTGGGAAAACATTCGACCACTGCTATTCTCTCTTCCGGGATGCCTACAAGGCCCTCCCCCACCCTCCCTTCAGCAAACTAGATCACGATTCCATTTTACTCCTCCCTTCCTAAAGGCAGAAACTCAAACAGGACGTACCCGTGCTAAGGTCTATTCAACGCTGGTCTGACCAATCGGAATCCATGCTTCAAGATTGTTTTGATCACACGGACTGGGATATGTTCCGGGTAGCCTCGGATAATAACATTCATGTATACACGGTGACGGAGTTCATCAGGAAATGTATAGGGGATGGTGTTCCCACTGTGACTATTAAAACCTATCCAAACCAGAAACTGTGAAAAGATGGCAGCATTCGCGCTAAAGGTGACTGGAAACATGGTCGAATACAAACACTGTAGTTATTCCCTCCGTAAGGTAATAAAACAGGCAAAACATCAGTACATAGACAAAGTGGAGTTGCAATTCAACGGCTCAGACATGAGACGTATGTGGCAGGGTCTACAAACAATCACGGATTACAGAGGGAAAACCAGCCACGTCGCAGACACCGACGTCTTCCTTCCGGACAAGCTAAACACCTTCTTCGCCCACTTTGAGGATAACACAGTGCCACCAAGGCGGCCCGCTACCAAGGACTGTGGACTCTCCTTCTCCGTGGCTGACGTGAGTGAGACATTTAAGCATGTTAACCCTCGCAGGGCTGCCGGCCCAGACGGCATCCCTAGCCGCGTCCTCAGAGCATGCGCAGCCCAGCTGGCTGGGATGTTGACGGACATATTCAATCTCTCCCTATCCCAGTCTGCTGTCCCCACTTGCTTCAAGATGTCCGCCATTGTTCCTGTACCCAAGAAAGCAGAGGCAACTGAACTAAATTACTATCACCCCGTAGCACTCTCTTCTGTCATCATGAAGTGCTTTGAGAGGCTAGTTAAGGATCATATCACCTCTACCTTACACCCTGGACTTCCTGACGGGTCGCCCCAAGTGGTGAAGGTAGGAAACAACACTGGGGCCCCACAATAATGCGTACTCAGCCCCCTCCTGTACTCCCTGTTCACCCATGACTGCATGGCCACACACACCTCTCACACAACTCAATCATCAAATTTGCAGAGGGCAACCGTAGAAGGCCTAATTACCAACTTTGACGAGACAGCCTACAGGGAGGAGGTAAGGGCCCTGGCTGAGTGGTGCCAGGAAAATAACCTCTTCCTCAACATCAACAAAACAAAGGAGTTGATCGTGGACTTCAGGAAAAAGTAGAGGGAGCACGCCCATATCCATATTGATGGGACAGCAGTGGAGAAGGTGGGAAGCTTCAAGTTCCTCGGTGTACACATCACTGATGATCTGAAATTGTCCACCCACACAGACAGTGTTGTGAAGAAGGCGCAACAGCACCTCTTCAACCTCAGGAGGCTGAAGAAATTTGGCCCCTAATCAAATCAAATTTTATTAGTCACGTGCTGAATACAACAGGTGTAGACCTTACTGTGAAATGCTTACTTACAAGCCCCTAACCAACAATGCAGTTTAATAAAATACGAATAAGAATAAGAAATAACAGTAATAGGTAATTAAAGAAAAGCAGTGAAATAACAATAGCGAGACTATATACAGGGGGGTACCGGTACAGAGTCAATGTGCAGGGGCACCGGTTAGTTGAAGAAACATGTACATGTAGGTAGTTATTAAAGTGACTATGCATAGATGATAACAACAGAGAGTAGCAGCGGTGTAAAAGAAGGGGCGGGGGGGAATGCAAATACTTTGAGTAGCAATTTGATTAGATGTTCAGGAGTCTTATGGCTTGGGGGTAGAATCTGTTTAGTCTCTTGGACCTAGACTTGTCACTCCGGTACCGCTTGCTGTGTGGTAGCAAAGAGAACAGTGTATGGTGGCTGGAGTCTGACAGTTTTTAGGACCTTCCTCTGACACCATCTGGTATACAGGTCCTGGATGGCAAGAAGCTTGACCCCAGTGATGTACTGGGCCGTTCGCACTACCCTCTGTAGTGCCTTGCGGTTGGAGGCAGAGCAGTTGCCATACCAGGCAGTGATGCAACCAATCAGGATGCTCTCGATGGTGCAGCTGTAGAACCTTTTGAGGATCTGAGGACCCATGCCAAATCTTTTCAGTCTCCTGAGGGGGAATAGGTTTTGTTGTGCCCTCTTCACGACTGTCTTGGTGTGCTTGGACCATGTTATTTTGTTGGTGATGTGGACACCGAGGAACTTGAAGCTCTCAACCTGCTCCACTGCAGCTCCGTCGATGAGAATGGGGCGTGCTCGGTCCTCTTTTTCCTGTAGTCCACAATCAACTCTTTTTGTCTTGATCACGTTGAGGGAGAGGTTGTTGTCCTGGCACCACACGGCCAGGTCTCTGACCTCCTCCCTATAGGCTGTCTTGTCGTTGTCGGTGATCAGGCCTACAACTGTTGTGTCTTCGGCAAACTTAATGATGGTATTGGAGTCGTGCCTGGCCATGCAGTCATGAGTGAACAGGGAGTACAGAAGGGGACTGAGCACGCACCCCTGATGTGTTGTTACCTTACCACCTGGGGGCGGCCCATCAGGAAGTCCAGTATTCAGTTGCAGAGGGAGGTGTTTGGGCCCAGGGTCCTTAGCTTATTGGTGAGCTTTGAGGGCACTATGGTGTTGAACGCTGAGCTGTAGTCAATGAATAGCATTTTCACATAGGTGTTCCATTTGTCCAGGTGGGAAAGGGCAGTGTGGAGTCAATAGAGATTGCATCATCTGTGGATCTGCTGGGGTGGTATGCAACTTGGAGTGGGTCTAGGGTTTCTGGGATAATGGTGTTGATGTGAGCCATAACCAGCCTTTCAAAGCACTTCATGGCTACAGACCTGAGTGCCACGGGTCGGTAGTCATTTAGGCAGGTTACCATAGTGTTCTTGGGCACAGGCACTATGGTGGTCTGCTTAAAACATGTTGGTATTACAGAATCGGACAGGGAGAGATTGAAAATGTCAGTGAAGACACTTACCAGTTGGTGCTCGTAGTACACGTCCTGGTATTCTGTCTGGCCCTGCGGCCTTGTGAATGTTGAGCTGTTTAAAAGGTCTTACTCACATCGGCTGCGGAGAGCGTGATCACACAGTCTTCTGGAACAGCTGGTGCTCTCATGCATGTTTTAGTGTTATTTGCCTCGAAGCGAGCATAGAAGTAGTTTAGCTCGTCTGGTAGGCTCGTGTCACTGGGCAGCTCTCGGCTGTGCTTCCCTTTGTAGTCTGGGCTCCCTGCCTGTGCCATTAAACCCCTACAACTCATCCAGAACGCCGCAGCCCGTCTGGTGTTCAACCTTCCCAAGTTCTCTCACGTCACCCCGCTCCTCCGCTCTCTCCACTGGCTTCCAGTTGAAGCTCGCATCCGCTACAAGACCATGGTGCTTGCCTACGGAGCTGTGAGGGGAACGGCACCTCCGTACCTTCAGGCTCTGATCAGGCCCTACACCCAAACAAGGGCACTGCGTTTATCCACCTCTGGCCTGGTCGCCTCCCTACCTCTGAGGAAGTACAGTTCCCGCTCAGCCCAGTCAAAACTGTTCGCTGCTCTGGCACCCCAATGGTGGAACAAACTCCCTCACGACGCCAGGTCAGCGGAGTCAATCACCACCTTCCGGAGACACCTGAAACCCCACCTCTTTAAGGAATACTTAGGATAGGATAAAGTAATCCTTCTAACCCCCCCCCCCCCCCTTAAAAGATTTAGATGCACTATTGTAAAGTGGTTGTTCCACTGGATATCATAAGGTGAATGCACCAATTTGTAAGTCGCTCTGGATAAGAGCGTCTGCTAAATGACTTAAATGTAAATGTAAATGTAGTCTGTAAGGGTTTGCAAGCCCTGCCACATCCAATGAGCGTCAGAGCCGGTGTAGTACGATTCGATCTTAGTCCTGTGTTGAAGCTTTGCCTGTTTGATGGTTCGTCGGAGGGGATAGCGGGATTTCATATAAGCTCCTGGGTTAGAGTCCCGCTCCTTGAAAGTGGCAGCTCTATCCTTTAGCTTAGTGCGGATGTTGCCTGTGATCCATGGCTTCTGGTTGGGGTATGTATGTACGTACGGTCACTGTGGGGATGATGTCATCGATTCACTTTTTCATGAAGCCAATGACTGATGTGGTGTACTCCTCAATGACATTGGAGGAATCCCGGAACATATTCTAGTCTGTGCTAGCAAAACAGTCCTTTAGCTTAGCATCTGCTTCATCTGACCACTTTTTTTATTGATCTTGTCACTGGTGCTTCCTTCTTAAATGTTTGCTTGTAAGCAGGAATCAGGAGGATAGAATTATGGTCAGATTTGCCAAATGGAGAGCGAGGGAGAGCTTTGTATGTGTGTGTGGAGTAAAGGTGGTCGAGAGTTTTTTCCCTCTTGTTGCACATTTAACATGCTGATAGAATTTTGGTAAAACGGATGTAAGTTTCCCTGCATTAAAGTCCCCGGCTACTTGGAGCGCCGACTCTGGGTCAGCGTTTTTTTGTTTGCTTATGGCGGAATACAGCTCATTCAATACTGTCTTAGTGCCAGCTTCAGTCTGTGGTGGTATGTAAACAGTTACTAAAAATATATATGAAAACTCTCTAGGTAGATAGTGTGGTCTACAGCTTATCATGAGATACTCTACCTCAGGCGAGCAATAGCTCGAAACTTCCTCAGATATTGTGCACCAGCTGCTATTTACAAAAATACGTAGTCCGCTGCCCCTTGTCTTACCAGACGCTGTTCTATCCTGCCGATACAGCGTATAACCAGCCAGCTGTATGTTGACAGTGTCGTCGTTCAGCCACGACTCCGTGAAACATAAGATATTACAGTTTTGAATGTCCCGTTTGTAGTTTAATCTTCCGCGTAGGTCATTGATTTTATTCTCCAAAGACTGCACGTTTGCTAGCTGAATGGAAGGAAGTGGGGGTTTATTCGATCGCCTACGAATTCTCAGAAGGCAGCCCGCCCTTGGGCCCCTTTTTCTTCACCTCCTCTTCACGCAAACCCCGGGGATCTGGGCCTGTTCCCGAGAAAGCAGTATATAATTTGCATCGGGCTCGTCAGACACGTTAAAGGAAAAAAAGGATTCTGCCAGTCCAAGGTGAGTAATCGCAGTCCTGATGTCCAGAAGTTATTTTTGGTCATAAGAGACGGTAGCGGCAACATCATGTACAAAATAAGTGAAAAAATAAGTTACAAAACAACACAAATAAACGTACAAAAAAACACATTTGGATGGGGACATGTAAAACATCAGCCTTCTTCTCCAGCGCCATACAAAACTGAGATCATCCTGTCGGGCTGTATCGCCGCCTGGCACAGCAACTGCACCGCCCACAACCGCAGGGCTCTCCAGAGAGTTGTGCGGTCTACCCAACCCATCACTGGAGGCACACTGCCTGCCCTCCAAGACACCTACAGCACCCTATGTCACAGGAAGGCCAAAAAGATCATCAAGGACATCAACCACCCGAGCCACTGCCTGTTCACCCCGCTATCATCCAGAAGGTGAGGTCAGTACAAGGCCATCAAAGCTGGGACCGAGAGACTGAAAAACAGCTTCTATCTCAAGGCCATCAGCCTGTTAAATAGCCACCATTAGCCGGCTACCACCCAGTCACTCAATCCTGCACCTTAGAGGCTGCTGCCCTTTATACATAGACATGGAATCACTGGTCACTTTAATAATGGAACACTAGTGACTTTAATAATGTTTACATACTGCTTTACACATTTCATATGTATATACTGTATTCTATTCTACTGTATTTTAGTCAATGCCACTTCGACATTGTTTGTACTAATATTTATATGTTTCTTAGTTCCATTATTTTACTTTTAGATTTGTGTGTATTGTTGTGAATTGTTAGATATTACTGTTGGAGCTAGGAACACAAGCTTTTCGCTACACCCGCAATAACATCTGCTAAATATGTGTATGTGACGAATAACATTTGATATTGTGTCACTGGCCTTAACACAATACCCCATCATGTCAAAGTGGAATTATGTTTTTAGAATCTTGTACAAATGAATTAAAAATGAAAAACTGAAATGTATTGAGTCAATGAGTATTCATCCCCTTTATTATGGTAAGCCTAAATAAGTTCAGGAGTAAACATTTGCTAAGTCACATAATGAGTTGTATGATCGTGTTTAACATGATTTGAATGACTATAATCATTTCTGTACCCCACACATAAAATGACCTGTAAGGTCCCTCATTTGAGCACTGAATTTCAAACACAGATTCAACCACAAAGACTAGGGAGGTTTTCCAATGCCTTGCAAAGAAGCGCACCTATTGGTAGATGGTGAAGTTATTAATTCCACTTAGGATGGTGTATCATACACCCATTCACTACAAAGATACAGGTGTCCTTCCTAACTCAGTTGCTGGATAGGAAGGAAACCGCTTAGGGATTTCACCATGAGGTCAATGGTGACTTTAAAACAGTTACAGAGTTTAATGGCTGTGATAGGAGAACACTGAGGAGAGATCAACAACATTGTCGTTACTCCACAATACTAACATAAATGACAGAGTGAAAAGGAACACTGTACAAAATACATTTTTTCCAAAACATGCATCATGTTTGCAATATAGTACAACTGCAAAACATGTCCTGAATACAAAGTGTTATGTTTGGGAAAAATCCAACACAACACATCACTGAGTAACACTCTTCATATTTTCAAGAATGGTGGTGGCTGCATCATGTTATGGGTATGCTTGTCATCTGCAAGGATGAGGGTTTTTTAGGATAAAAAGAAACAGAATAGAGCTAAGCACAGGAAAATAATCTGAGAAAAAACCTGGTTCAGTCTGCTTTCCAACAGACACTTGGAGACAAATTGACCTTTCAGCAGGACAATAACCTAAAACACAAAGCCAAATATACTTTTTTATTTAACTTGGCAAGTCAGTTAATAAGAACAAATTCTTATTTACAATGACTCAGGCCAAATCCTCCCCTAACAATTGTGGCCAGCTATGAACACCCGCGCCACTCAGGAGCTCCTTTCCAAGACGACATTGAATGTTCCTGTACCCATTAGTTTTGACTTAAATCATCTTGAAAATCTATAGCAAGACTTGAAAATGTCGGTCTCGCAATGATCAACAACCAACTTGACAGAGTTTGAAGAATTTAAAAAAGAATAACGTGCTGCGGTGGATATTATAAAATAAGGATTTGCTGGAGTCCAAGTCAAACTAAGATTCTTTATTTTTGTGAACTCATGAGAACAGAGTTAGTCTGAATTCCGAAGCATTGGGTGATAAGCACGTATCTTTATAGTTTCCTGTTCTTGGGTGGGACTTTCAGTTCTCCTACAAGGACACAGGAGCAAGCTGGTATTCAGTACCAAATTATACTCAGAAGAACAGGACATTATAATAGGACAGTTTCACATGGTTTTTAAAAATGTCCCATTACAGCGCAAATATTGTACATTTCAGGTGTGCAAAGCTCTTAGAGATTTAAACAGAAAGACGCTGTAATCACTGTCACAGGTGATTCTAACAGGGGCTTGAACATTTAGTTAGTCAAGATATACAGTTGAAGTCGGAAGTTGAGATACACCTCAGCTAAATACATTTCAACTAAATGTTTCACAATTCCTGACATTTAATCCTACTAAAAATGTCCTGTCCTAGGTCTGTTAGGATCACCGTTTTATTTTAAGAATGTGAAATGTCAGAATAATAGTAGAGAGAATTATTTATTTCAGCTTTTATTTCTTACATCACATGGGTCAGAAATGTACATACACTCAATTTGAATTTGGTAGCATTGCCTTTAAATTGTTTAACTTGGGTCAAACGTTTCGGGTAGCCTTCCACAAGCTTCCCACAATAAGTTAGGTGAATTTTGGCCCATTCCTCCTGACAGAGCTGGTGTAACTGAGTCAGGTTTGTAGGCCTCCTTGCTCGCACACGCTTTTTCAGTTCTGCCCACACATTTTCTATAGGATTGAGGTCAGGGCTTTGTGATGGCCACTCCAATACCTTGACTTTGTTGTCCTTAAGCCATTTCGCCACAACTTTGGAAGTATGCTTGGGGTCATTGTCCATTTGGAAGACCCATTTGCGACCAAGCTTTAACTTCCTGACTCATGTCTTAAGATGTTGCTTCAATATATTCATATAATTTTCTATTTTGTGAAGTGCACCAGTCCCTCCTGCTGCAAAGCACCCCCACAACATGATGCTGCCACCCCCATGCTTCACGGTTGGGATGGTGTTCTTTAGGCCTGCAAGCCTCCCCCTTTTTACTCCCAACATAACGATGGTCATTATTTCTCCAAAAAGTACGATCTTTGTCCCCATGTGCAGTTGCAAACCGTAGTCTGGCTTTTTATATAGCGGTTTTGGAGCAGTGGCTTCGTCTTTGCTGAGCGGCCTTTCAGGTTATGTCGATATAGGACTTGTTTTACTGTGGATATAGATACTTTTGTACCTGTTTCCTCCTTTCCTCCTGTTTCCTCCTTTGCTGTTGTTCTGGGATTGATTTGCACTTTCCGCACCAAAGTACGCTCATCTTTTGGAGACAGAACGCGTCTCCTTCCTGAGCAGTATGACGGCTGCGTGGTCCCATGGTGTTTATATTTGCCTACTGTTGATGAACGTGGTACCTTCAGGCGTTTGGAAATTGCTCCCAAGGATGAACCAGACGTGTGGAGGTCTACAATTTGTTTTCTGGGGGTCTTGGCTGATTTCTTTTGATTTTCCCATGATGTCAAGCAAAGAGGCACTGAGTTTGAAGGTAGGCCTTGAAATACATCCACAGGTACACCTCTAGTTGACTCAAATGATGTCAATTAGCCTATCAGAAGCTTCTAAAGCCATGACATCATTTTCTGGAATTTTCCAAGCTGTTTAAAGGCACAGTCAACTTAGTGTATGTAAACTTCTGACCCACTGGAATTGTGATACAGTGAATTATAAGTGAAATAATCTGTCTGTAAACAATTGTTGGAAAAATTACTTGTGTCATGCACAAAGTAGATGTCCTAACTGACTTGCCAAAACTATAGATTGTTAACATGAAATTTGTGGAGTGGTTGAAAAACTAGTTTTATTGACTCCAACCTATGTAGCTAAACTTCCAACTTCAACTGTATTAGTGTTTTATTGTTCATATATAATCTCTATTTAGGGTTTAGTTGTGGTCAATTTGCAGTGTACAAATGATTATAATTATGTTGTTTCGGCCAGCCAACCATCCACTCCAACAAAAATCAGCCGGTGGCAGGTAGTCTAGCGGTTAAGAGCCTTGGGCCAGTAACTGGATGGTTGCTGGTTTGAATCCCTGAGGTAACAAAATCTCTTCTGGTGCTGATGATGTGGACCTTGATTAAGGAAGCCCCCCCTGCACCTCTCTGATTCAGAGGGGTTGGGTTAAACGTGGAAGACACATTTCAGTGGAATGCGTTCAGTTGTGCGACTGACTAGGTGTCCTCTGAAGTAGCGAGACAGTCCATAAAATGGAAAATAATTAATTTACTACTGAAGCATGGCCGTACATATTATCACAGCAAAGGCAGAGGTCATTGTATCCTTTCCTGAGGACTCAAATTATGAATGACATTTTTGTCATCCATATGAAAGGAGATATACTTCCATATTAGCCTTTGAGATTAGACATGGAAATTCTATTAAATCATGAACTCCATTCAATCGCTTATTCTCAAGCAGTAAGGGCAGATAAGAGCAGCTCTCTTTGGATTTCCTCAATGTGATACTGTACCTTCAAACTCAAAGAGCACCTCCTCCGAGCTGTCCACTGCACTGAGGATAGGAAACATTGTCACCACCGATAAATCTACAATAATCGATCATTTCAATAAGCATTTTTGTACGGCTGGCCATTCTTTCCACCTGGCTACCCCTACCAACATCTCAGCACCCCCTGCAGCAACTTGCCCAAGCCCCCCTCCCCTGCTTCTCATTCACCCAAATCCAGAGAGCTGATGTTCTGAAGTAGCTGCAAAATCTGGATCCCTACAAATCAGCAAGGCTAGACAATCTGAACCCTCTCTTTCTAAAATGATCCGCCAAAATTGTTGCAACCCCCATTACTAGCCTATTCAACCTCTCGTATCGTCTGAGATCCCCAAAGATTGGAAAGCTGCCACGGTCATTCCCCTCTTCAAAGGGGGAGACACTCTAGACCCAAACTGTTATAGACCTATATCCATCCTGCCCCGCCTTTCTATAATCTTTGAAAGCCAAGTTAACAAACAGATCACCGACCATTTCATATCCCACCGTACCTTCTCCACTATGCAATCTGGTTTCCAAGCTGGTCATTGGTGCACCTCAGCCACGCTCAAGGTCCTAAACAATATCATAACCGCCATCGATAATAGACAGTACTGTGCAGCCGTCGTCATCGACCTGGCCAAGGCTTTCGACTCTGTCAATCACAGCATTCTTATCAGCAGACTCAATAGCCTTGGCTTCTCAAATGTCTGCCTCGCCTTGTTCACCAACTACTACTCAGATAGAGTTCAGTGTATCAAATCGGAGGGCCTGTTGTCCGGACATCTGGCAGTCTCTATGGGGGTGCCACAGGGTTCAATTCTCGGGCTGACTCTTTTCTCTGTACATATCAATGATGTCACTCTTGCTGCTGGTGATTCTGATCCACTGCTACACAGACAACATTCTGTACACATCTGTCCCTTCTTTGGACACCGTGCTAACAAACCTCCGAACGAGCTTCAATCCCATACAACACTCCTTCCGAGGCCTCCAACTGCTTTTAAATGCAAGTAAAACTAAGTGCATGCTCTTCAACCGATTGCTGCCCACACCCTCCCACCCGACTAGCATCACTACTCTGGACGGTTCGGACTTAGGTATTTGTAGTTGTCCACATATTCTAAGTGTCTGGTTAGACTGTAAACTCTCCTTCCAGACTCACATTAAGCATCTCCAATCCAAAATTAAATCTAGAATCGGCTTCCTATTTCGCAACAAAGCCTCCTTCACTATTGCTGCCAAACATACCCTCGTAAAACTGACTATGCTACTGATCCTTGACTTCAGCGATGTCATTTACAGCTTACTGTACCTGTACACAGCCAATCTGTAAATAGCACACCCAACTACCTCATCCCCATTTTGTTACTTATCCTCTTGCTCTTTTGCACCCCAGTATCTCTACTTGCATATTATCTGCACATCTATCACTCCAGTGTTAATGCTAAATTGTAATTATTTTGCCTCCATGGCCTATTTATTGCCTTACCTCCCTACATTTGTACACACTGTACATAGATTTTTCTATTGTGTTATTGACTGTACATTTGTTTGTGTAACTTTGTGTTGTTTTTGTCACACTTCTTTGCTTTATCTTGGCCAGGTTGCAGTTGTAAATAAGAACTTGTTCTCAACTGGCCTACCTGGTTAAATAAAGGTGAAATAAAAATAATAAAAGTGAGTTGAGTAGGCCATATAGCTTGCTTTATTCCTTATCACATAATGTTGGTGTCATTGTAGCCTATTTCCAAGCAGGTGTCTGTTTTGGTGGGATGGAGTTGTTCTTCCAATGTGAATTCATGACAACAGTCCCCTCCCCACTCAGACCACTCCCAATCAAGTCCTAGCAAAACTGTTGCTTGAGAAATTGCTCTTTGCTAAGAAGCTATTTGTTTTGACCATTTTAATAGAAAACAATCACAGTAATGTACTTACTTGTTAGCCAGAAATTATATTGAGATAAAAACAACTGCATTGGACCTCTAATGCTTAGGCAATTTCTATTTGCCTATGCTTGCAATGCAGCCCGCCTCTCCATCAGTGTAGGCCACTGAGCAATGGTCATTAAGGACACCGTGTGAATGGGGAGAGGAGTGACAGACAGCTCAAAAGCATTCTGGTAAGTAGACTTACCTTCATACTTGTCGACCCTATTGAGGGGGCTATATTTTTCATGCCACAATTGTGCAGCTTGAGTGTGTGTGGAAAGGATCACAGACTACCTGCGTTTTGACAAAAAAAGGGAAAAGTTAGTTTTACTTGGAGGTGTTTTGTTACTAAAATCAGTGGAGATTTATATACCTTTCGAAATAGTTAGTGAATAGTTAGTGCTATCCGGCATCCTTGGGACGTCCATAAACCCTAACGTTAAACCTTACCATAATCCCAACCAAAACCCTTACCTTAAAACCTCTACCACTTCTCTCTCCCGGATCCGGGATCCTCCTCATCAAAAAAGCTGACTAGCATAGCCTAGCCTAACGGGACAGGGATATCATACAATATAATTTTCATGAAATCACAAGTCCAATACAGCAAATGAAAGATAAACATCTTGTGAATCCAGCCATCATTTCCGATTTTTTTAATGTTTTACAGCGAAAACACAATATGTATTTCTATTAGCTAACCACAATAGCCAAAGACTCAACCGCATATTTTCACCATGTTTCTACCGCATAGGTAGCTATCACAAAACCGACCAAATAGAGATATAATTAGTCACTAACCAAGAAACAACTTCATCAGATGACAGTCTTATAACATGTTATACAATAAATGTATGTTTTGTTCGAAAATGTGCATATTTGAGGTATAAATCATAGTTTTACATTGCAGCTACCATCAAAAATATCACCAAAGCAGCCAGAATAATTACAGAGAGCAACGTGAAATACCTAAATACTCATCATAAAACATTTATGAAAAATACATGGTGTACAGCAAATGAAAGATAAACATCTTGTGAATCCAGCCAATATTTCCGATTTTTTAACAGCGAAAACACAATATAGAATTATATTAGCTTACCACAATAGCCAAACACACAAATGTATTTATTCACCGCAAAAGGTAGCTATCGCAAAAACCAGCAAAAGATATAAAATTAATCACTAACCTTGACCAACTTCATCAGATGACAGTCTTATAACATCAGGTTATACAATACACTTATGTTTTGTTCGAAAATGTGCATATTTAGAGCTGCAAACCGTGGTTATACATTGTGAATATGTAGCATCGATTCACCAGAATGTCCGGAGCTATTTTGGACACTCACCTAATCTGACCAAAGAACTCATCATAAACTTTACAAAAAAATACTTGTTGTATGGCAAATGAAAGATACACTGGTTCTTAATGCAACCGCCGTGTTAGATTTTTAAAAATAACTTTACCATAACAAAGCTTGCGTTATTGCGAGACAGCGCCCGCCAAAACGGCGGAGAATAGAAATAACATTTTCCACAGAAATACGAAATAACATCATAAATTGTTCTTACTTTTGCTGAGCTTCCATCAGAATCTTGTACAAGGAGTCCTATTTCCAGAATAAATCGTTGTTTGGTTTTAGAATGTCCTTTTCTCCTGTCGAATTCACGCCACAATGCTAGCCAATGTTGATGACGTTCCCATCTTCTCTCGACGCAAAGAACGGAAAACTCCAAAAGTCCCAATAAACGTTGAATAATCTAATAAAACTCTGTTGAAAAAACATACTTTACGATGTTATTATCACATGTATCAAATAAAATCAGAGCCAGAGATATTAGCCGTGTATACCGAACGCTTATCAGAAGACAATATGGAGGTGCTTCGTGCGCCTAGGTAGAGAAAGGAAATTCCTGACCTGCCACTCCAAAAGCTCTTGTTCGACCTCAGATCAAGCTAGACACCCCATTCCACCTTCCACTGCCTGTTGACATCTAGTGGAAGGCGTATGAAGTGCATGCATATCGATAAATATAAGGCAATTGAATAGGCAGGCCCTGAAACAGAGCCTCGTTTTCAGATTTTTCACTTCCTGTCTAGAAGTTTGCTGCAAAATGAGTTCTGTTTTACTCACAGATATAATTCAAACAGTTTTAGAAACTTGAGAGTGTTTTCTATCCAATAGTAATAATAATATGCATATTGTACGATCTAGAATAGAGTACGAGGCCGTTTAAATTGGGCACGATTTTTTCCAAAGTGAAAATAGCGCCCCCCTATTGACAAGAAGTTTTAACCCTTTATCATAACACAAAGTGAGACAGGAGGCAGATGGTTGGAGTATTAGATGTTTAATAATCCAAAAAGGAGTAGAATTTGAAGTGGACAGGCAAAAGGTCAAAACCAGTTCAGAGTCCAGGAGGTACAGAGTGGCAGGCAGGCTCGAGGTCAAGGCAGGCAGAATGGTCAGGCAGTCGGGTACAGAGTCCAGAAACAGGCAAGGGTCAAAACCAGGAGGACTAGAAAAAGGAGAATAGAAAAACCGCTGGTTGACTTGGAACATACAAGATGAACTGGCACAGAGAGACAGGAAACACAGGGATAAATACACTGGGGAAAATAAGCAACACCTGGAGGGGGTGGAGACAATAACAAGGACAGGTGAAACAGATCAGGGTGTGACACCTTGCCTTAACCATTTTAACGCAATTTCAATGGGGTGATGTCAGAGTTGGATGTTCCAAGGCATCCTTCTTCTTGACAGTGATCATTCCTCCCAGTCAGATGTTTTCCTACCAATTTCAATATACTGTTGAGCCATGTGTCTCAGCCTTGTGATGACACTTTTCTCCCTTCTCTCTCGACCTGAGGACCTCCCTGCACCCATCTTTTCCTGGATCTTAAACAGTTCTCTTCCCTTTCCCTCCCTGTTCCACAACTCTTGACATTTGTTTTTAACCACTGTTATTTTTATCCCATTTCAACATCATCATATCATACTAGGATGTTTGAGAGCCTGCTGGGAACGAGTACCCCCGCTGTTTGCTTTACAACATGTTAATTAATTTGCCTTGCGACCGTGATATATAGGCCTAAAGGCCGAGACAATTAGAAGGCACAATGGCAGAATAAATTCAACCACACGTTTGTTTTATCACAAAACCAGATAGCAACCTCTGTCCAGTGAAGTCCACAAAGAATATTGCATGTACCGTAACAGACAGTTACATGACCTACAGCATGGTCAAGCAAATTAATGTTTCCACCATTTTCGGACAACTAAACAACTATTGATTTAGAACTACAGAGATAAAAAAATATATAAAAAAATGTTACCTTTATTTAACCAGGCATATCAGTTAAGAACAATGATGCCCTACCAAAAGGCAAAAGGCCCCCTGCAGGGACAGGGGCTGGGATTAAAAAATAAAAATAAAAACATTTCAAAATAGGAAAAAACACACAACACTACATTAAGAGAGACCTAAGACAACAACATAGCATGGCATGTCAACATACGACAACACAGAGTTACGGAGTCACCACAAGTCGCAAAGAAAACAGGAGCTGCCTCCACTATTCCAGCACCATTTCAACTTCAACATTTCAACATCATCAAATCACCTCTGCTTAGTCTAATACAGTGACAACTAAAAGATACTAAAAGCTATTTAGTCCAATCAACTTAAACTAAATATGGTGTGGCTGTCCATGATTCTGATTTCTGTGTGTGTGTGTGTGCGCGTTCGTGCAAGTAGAAAAACATGTTGACTCACCCTACTTGTAGAGAAACGCCAATGCCATCCTACTCTCTTTCATGTTGATGAAACGGTCTATGACTCTGTCATACAGTACACTTTTTAATTTGTTGTTGTCCTAGGCTACCTGTTTAAAATGCTTGCTCGCTAGTCTAACTTCCATTCATGGGCAACGTTAGCTTGTTAACATTAGCCTTCTATATCTAGCTACATACTGAACATCCATCCTCCCAGGCCAGGGGCACAACAATGTATGAATTAATGGTTGGATCAGAATCGCCATTATAAATATTGGCCAGTACAGAGAATTAAGTAAGACCACAAGTCCAAATCCTTATCTCCATCCATGGCTAATTTAGGAACCAGACAATTTTAGCTAGCTGGAATGCAACAATTCAAGTCAAGTTTTCTGTCAATGACATATGCTCTCAATGGGATTTGATAGGACTGACTAAATCCAAGCTGGCTTCCATTGACACTTTTTTTTTGGTGCGCCAGGACCATTCACAGTTGAGCTCGCTCACTTTAGCTCAACGCTGATTGTCAATTTTTAAAACTTTTTTTTATCAAGGGAGGCCAAGTGCTCAGCTTGCTTCCTGTCACGTTCTGACCTTAGTTCCTTTCTTTTGTCTTTTGTTTTAGTATGGTCAGGGCGTGAGTTGGGTGGGTTGTCTATGTTCGTTTTTCTATGATTTTCTATTTCTGTGTTTGGCCTGATATGGTTCTCAATCAGAGGCAGCTGTCAATCGTTGTCCCTGATTGGGAACCATATTTAGGTAGCCTGTTTTCTGTTGGGTTTTGTGGGTGGTTATTTTCAGTCTTTGTGTGTCTGCACCAGACAGAACTGTTTTCGGTTTTCCTTTTTGTTTCACTTTGTTAGTTTGTATTTTGTTGTATTCATTCTTATTAAAAGTCATTATGGATATGTACCACGCTGCGCATTGGTCTTCCGATCCTTCCTACTACTCCTCATCAGAGGAGGAAGAAGAAAGCCGTTACACTTCCCTTGCCTTCAATGCTACGGGCGGCAACGATGTCATACTGGTTTGGACCAGACAGCATCAGTTAGATGGCCTACACGTAGAGAGACAGAGGGGCGCTGTTTTTCTCGCTCGGATGCTTTCTCCTGTGAGATACATTCAGCCTCTTGCAAATTGAAGGAAAATTATGAAACACAGAGAGACGAAATATCAATTATTTTATGCTATAGAATTTATATATTGGTACATTTTTGGGGGAAGTATGGCTTCTCATGGCACCCATGAACACACGCCACTGCTAGCATTACCCCAAGCTGTCTCACTCTAAACAGGCACTGCAAAATCACATACAATACATATTGGACGCTCCTTTGACACAAATTAATTTAAACTCATCAGTGCTGCACATGAGACAGAGCAGATAACAACTCCATTGTGTAAACAGATAAATGATCCGTTGCTCTTTTTGTCAATGTTCCCTTAAACTCAGGAACACTAAAACCTGCACCTGTCCTCCCTGTTTTAGGGTCCTTAGATGCATCAGTGAATATATTCAAGACAGCATAGTACTGAGTTCTTACATATTCACTTACAATATTTACTGGATTACCCTCTCAAGCAATGTCCCAAGGAACCTGGATAGCAAGGACCCTTTTGAAATGGATTCCTATTGCTCCAGGGACCAATCACAATAGGAATATAAATAAAATGCAATGTGTTTGGTAGCTGAGATGCAAAAATCTGAACAATTAGAAGAACCCATATGAGGTTATTTTAAAAGATATAAAACCAGTCATCCTTTCCTTTTTTGATCAGTAAAACCTATAGAGATAGATACTTGGAAATAACCAGTTTTTGCATGGACTTTGCTGTTGAGGACTTACACCATTTTAAAGCAGTCAACTTCCTATGGGTTAAGGAAGGATCACTCAATGCGGGGGGCAGCCTTAATTGACATCCACGTCATCAGTGGGTTTACTGACTTGTTCAGAGGCAGATACGACAGATTTTTACCTTGTCAGTTCAGGGATTCGATCCAGCTTCGGTTGCTGGCCCAACGCTCCTACCCACCAGGCTACCTGCCTGGCAGTCCTCAATCAGAGTTGATTCTACAGTATTTAAATTAATGTTTCGAGGACAAAATTACATGTATTTAACTATTTTGTTGTTGTAGTGGGGACAGTAACATTAGAACTTTCAAAAAATTCTACTTTAAGGATAAAAATATATATATGTTTATCTCACATAATATTATGTTAAAGTATACATTAAGGTGTCTGTAATATAATAAATGTGGCAAAAACAAATATAGACATTAATAAATGCATTTCTATAGCTTCCAAAATATTTTTTACAATGATGGGGGTGTGTAAAGATAGAGGTGCAGTGGCTTCAAAACAGCGCCCCCCGTCAGTCATCTAGTGTACATATAAACTATTGGGTAATACCATCATAGAGTACTACAGTGTGAGTCATAATACCCATCAAATCTAGCGGTTAAACAGGGAAATGGTTACAATCGTTTTTTCGACCATTCAGTTTTCCCATAGAGGATTTTAGAAACACTTAAAATAAGGGCTGTGTGGGCTTACCCTGGCGTGACATTTTGCTAACCATGTAAATCTCTCTCAGACAATGCGATTCCAAATATAAAATACAAATACAAATCCAGGTGCCCCCCCCCCCCACATTCTGTTTGCATTCCACTTTCTTTTGTACAACACCCTTCATTTTGACAGCGACTTCTAGGATGGCAGATCCAGAGACCGAAGTGGAGTTAAATTCAAGATGAGTCATCACATCAGGCAAGCCTACTACAGTGAGAATCAATGATGATGTAGTTTCTCTAGACAGAAGGTATATAACAGTTGGTTTATTTGTGTGTGGCGGGGGTAACTAGTGTTCGAAATAAGTACACCTCATTGATGGTGGAACCGGCATCCAGTGTTCAATTTAATAGAAAAACTGTATAACTGACAATATAAATATGTTATGCCCAGGTCATCTGAAGGGTATGTGTGTGAGTGAGGGAATTCCTATGGTCACATATAGAGTAGTCATATCACTGTAGAAGGTTGATCAGTCAACCCCACCACCACCCAAACCAGCCTGTAGCTCAGCCTCAATCCCAGTTGTCCTGTTAGAGAGAGAGAGTTAGGACAATGAGAGAGAGAGAGGGGGGGGGGGGGTGAACTGAGAGAGAACAACTCTTCCCCATTCCTCAGTTTGGTGTTGTCAGTAGTTCATTAGAGCTCCATTGGTACAGTAGACTATGTTTTCATTGATGCATCCTTGCAATTAACAGAATACCTCTCTCTCTCCATTTGCTCATTTCAGGCCAGGAAACTACACCAGGTAAGCCATCTTTGTGCGTATATTAACCTGTCCTCTGGGTCTTGTTTAGTCTGGTTCCATTTGCAGAATCAAGGCTCCCTGCTGGAGATGGCAAATAGAACCGAAACTCACACTGTCAACTACTTACTGAAAGATGATGATTTCCTAAAGTCTGTATAAATTGTTGAAACTTGATGGTTTATTAAATTTAATTTGGGAATTATGTTTTATCTTGTAGGATTGGATATCACAGCATATATATATGAACTGGCGCCTGTCAATGAATAGTCTTGTAGAGATATGGGCACAAAAATGACTGAAGTCTTTGAGCAGTTTAAGTTTTTGAGCAAATTGATCTAAGAAGCAATGTTCTTGGGGAATAAACATAATTGGGGTACAAAACAAAATTTTGTTCAACTCAATGTGTCATATCTTTGGGAAACAATATGTTTGAACAGAAAATTGTGATAACTGCCAATGTAATTTGGTTTCATGGAATTAAATTGCTGCAAACTGATTTACAATGTATTAAACACCACTTTATTTTATCTTTAAATAGCAAATGAAATAAGAACTGTAAGCAGTACGGGTCCTGATACTCATACAACAGAAATGTCAGAGGGCTGGCCTTTTTTGGGTGCAGGGGTTGTTTTCAGCGAGAAAGAGTATAATCTGCAAGGCAGATGTGATGTGACAATTGATTGTGCACCAAGGTGAGATGGGGGAGTGCAGTGCACGTGTGTTTAGAGAGAGAAAAGGGGGGGGGATAGGGGAGAAAGAGAATGGGAGAGTGACAGAGAGAGAGAGAGCGAAAGAGAGAACCATTGTTTGTATCAGTGTGCTGTGGCTGTTCACATTGAGTTAAAGTGCCTTTGCAGGCGGATCGATCAGGCTGTCAGAGCAGAGCGGTGATGGCCTGCAGGTCCCACTCAGCCTGCCCACTGGGTGTGAAGGACACTGATGTGACAGGACTAATTACACACACAGGAAGCCAACAGTAACAAGAGCCACACACAGGAGCCACGCAAGCTCAACACAGGCTCAACACAGCCTTAACCATCTATGGCCTTAACCAAGCTTTTTCCTACTCTGCCTGCTATCCATTTGATAGTAATTGTAGGTTGGATAGTGATATTAGCAAAGGGTGGACTCATAGTTGGTAGCAAGGCATACACAGGTGGTATAGTTTGAAAGGAAATGGATATTAACTATTGTTACTCTTTTCATGCTTGTTGATTTTGTGTTAAAGTGGAGTCAATGTAGTCAGGGGCAATTCCACAGTAACAGAATGACGCTGAGACGCAGATATTTTACTTCAAATGTATGTCAAACAAAAACCATTGATTGCAAAGTTAAACAAACCATACAACTCTATGCACAATTACTCATTTTAACAATTTCCACTGAAAATTGCAGTCTGCAGAAAGAATGCGGTGTCAGCTATGATATGACTGACACCTTGGGTTTGAAAAAATCTCTTTTGGTTATTGAACTACAGTAGGTGAAGTGGATTAACACCTGGTAACAGAATTGCGGTAACAGAATGACATCATGGGTCCCTGATCTGTACTATACAGAAATGCATAATTATGAATGTCATTCTCTTCATGGTGATGTATCCTGAATAGGCACACAAAGGTAGAAATATGTAATATTTTGGGGTATTATTCTACACACTGGCTATTATTCTATTTTTCTTTTTCTTTAACCTTTATTTAACTAGGAAAGTCAGTTTAGGACAGATTCTTATTTACAATGACGGCCTAGGAACAGGGGCAAAACAACAGATTTTTACCTTGTCAGCTCGGGGATTCGATCTAGCAACCTTTCGGTTACTGGCCCAACGCTCTAATCACTAGGCTACCTGCCGCCGCGAATGAGGCTCCGCCCCCAAACAAGACCACATTTTGTTGGTCCGCACTGGACCAAATCTGTACCAATCATAGACTGATGTGTTTCACAAGTTTGGACATCACAGTAGAGAACAGTAGAGTACAGTATAGCACAGCACAGCACATTATAGTAGAGTAGAGTTCAGTACAGTACAGTACAGTACAATACAATACAATCAATTATACTGTACTCTACTATAGTGTGCTCTACTGTACTAAACCTTATTCTACTGTACAGTACTGTACTGTATTGTACTGACCTATACTCTGCTATATTTTTCTTTACTGTTCTGTACTGTACTGAACTATACTGTACTGTACTGTGTTGTCCAAACTTGTGAAACAGACGTCTATGATTATTTCAGATTTGAACTGACAAAATGTCAACTAATTTTCCACGTCCGGTATCAGTTGGTGCTGTGTGCGTGAGAGGGCTGGTTACAGTACAATATATGTAAAGAAAGGGGACTCATGGGTAGGTGTCAGTAATAGTTGGTAGTGTTGACATTAACTGGAGAGAGAGAAGAGAAAGAGGGAGAGGTTGTCCAGACTGTTTTAACATTCTTGCTTTGACCACCACGTGACAGAAAGACAAAGACAACAGTTATTAGCAGAACATAAATGTATGCCAGTGGAAGAGAGGACAATAGCAGTTGAGCCAACAGTGGTTTGTGACTACTATGAATTCCCATTGTAGCTAATTCAGTTGCAGTCGTTCTGTTACTGAGTTTTTGGTAATTGATTTGGTTACCGATTTGGTAACAGAATGACACATTTGAATCACTTAATAAATCATAAACCAAATTGTTATCAGTAAAAACACTATAACAATTGGTAGGTCTACCTTTACTTGTTACTTCTGTGAACTTTCATGATCCTCCCTCATGAGGAAGAGAAATTAAAAAATATCTTAAAGATATGGGGATTTTTGGTAACAGAATGGCAAGACACTAAGCAATGTTTCTTAAACTTACAGAAGATAAATAATTTCTGCAAAACTAAATATGTGCTGATATTAGTTGGCAGGAGTCTTTACTTCAACATTGTTGTGTTCTGATATATTTCTAACACCTTTTAAGACTTTATCTGATAGATGTTTTCTAGGACCTCTTTTCCATCTGTTTGACCAGAAATCAAATCCCAATTTTTAGGATGAAAAATAGTTACAAAATGTAAATATCTCTTATTTTAAAAAAAATATTTAGACTCTTAGCTTTCGTTTGACTTCAAATGTGTTGTGCCCCTATGAACCTCATGGGGCTTTTTTTTACATGGAAATGCCCTGAGGCTACTTTATGAATGTGTAGTTTAGTCAGTATTGTTTATGAACTTTGTGTGCCACGTTGTGATGTTACCTGGGAATAGTAAGACACACAAACATGAGAAGCCTAAGTATTGTGAATGGCATTACCCCATATCTAGTGGTATGTCAAAATGTCACGTGCATGAAGTACTCTGCTCATCTGTTTTAATTATTACATTTCCATTGAGTTGACCTGCCATTTCATTATTTCCACATTGATCTGTGATCCTCAGCAGCAGCAGCCTCACATGCAGGTCAATGCACAGGGCTTACTGCTCCTGGGCTTACCAGGCTTCAGTTGGGTCTCACACACACGCACGCACGCACACACGCACGCACACACACACGCACGGACACTCACACATACGCACACACAATAGTAGCTATATAGTCAGTCACAACCATGCAAGCACTCTTCTAAGTGCATACAGTATATGTGAACTGTCTCGCCCCTCAAATCCTTGGCACGTTCGCTACATTCTCGGGGTCTCCCAGATATGGGAAATGTTCGGCACTCAGTCTGTACACACACTGACCTGTAATTTGTGAACATGATCGTTGTGTATTGCCTGGCTATCCAAACTTTTTTCTCCGGCCAAATGCTACGCCACGCTCACTGACAATATTTTCTTCTCCTCAATGCGTCTGGATCTGAGTACCTCTCCGATGATTTCTAGAACGCAAATACATTCTAACCATTCTGATTGATCGCAGAAACCGATTGGTTGTCAACTAAGATTGTGTTAACTGTGCTAAATATACACAGTTCTTTAGGACATATCTTCCCCTTACTGTCTTTCTTTTTTCCCAGGATGGACCATGAGCGAATGGGAGACCGGGGTATGGGAGACCGGGGTATGGGAGACCGGGGTATGGGGGGCATTCACCATGGATATGATGAGGAGGAGGGTAAGTGAGACACAGCACAGTATATCAGGAATCTGTTCTCATCTACAATAAAAATACATGATGTATAATGTACAATAGACCTATCATGATGGAATAGGTCTCACAGTCTGTTGCCTACAAGAATGGACTTGAGAGATTTACAGTTACTGTTAGTTTGTTTTCAATTCCAGTATTGTGTAAAACAGTGGCAATTATTACTGAGTGGACTATCCTGGCTAAAATGGAATGAAATGACATTCATCATTTCCGTGTATTTAAGTATCTAATGTATCATTATTAGATCTGATAATTTGTGTAAATGTGCTGTTTATCTTGAAGAATTGATCATGTCCTATGTGATGATAATTGGCAATAACAAAGATGAAAGAATAACAGGATCATGATGGGCATTGGATACCATTTTATATGTGAATATGAGTGTGCATGTGTGTATGTACTTTCAGTTTGGTTCACCATGTCCTAAGCAGGCCCCTATCTATCCATTTGGCAGCAGGGATGTGTGTATTTCCAGCAGGGCTGTATGTTGTTGTTCCAGCATTGATTTCTCTGTATTTAGCTTTGCACTGAGGCGGATATCACAGACTTTTTATGTTTCAAGTTTTATTAGTCGTATGTACAGGGTACACATGGTATACACCGTCCAAATAAATTCTTACTTGCGGATTCCTTCTCGACAATAATAAATAATAAAATATAAGAATATGAATATAAAGTAAATGGCTCAGTAGAATAGAATAAACATTTTAGCATAAGTATAATACAGGAAGGCACAATTTATAGTCCAATATTTACACAAGTATAGGGGAATGGGGGATTGAGGGGAAAGTGTTTGAATTGTGCAGTATTAGGGTTAGGGTTAGGAGCTAGGGTTAGCTTTAGGGTTAGGGTTATGCGCTAGGGTTAGCTTTAGGGTTAGGGTTAGGAGCTAGGTATCAAGTTTGAAGGTAAGTCCCATGTGCAGACAATGTCGAAGTAACAAAAGTTTATTAATTCGAACACGGGCAGGCAAAGGTACAGGATGGCAGGCAGGCTCAAGGTCAGGTCAGGCAGAGGTCGGTTATCCAGAGTAGTGGGGCAAAGGTACAGGATGGCAGGCAGGCTCAGGGTCAGGGCAGGCAGAAAGGACAAAACCAGGAAAACTAGAAAACAGGAATATAGACAAGGCAGGAGCAAGGGGGAAATGCTGGCAGGTTTGAGGAACAAAACAAACTGGAAATAGACAAACAGCAAACACAGGTATAAATACAAAGGGGATAGTGGGGAAGATGGGCGACACCTGGAGGAGGGTGGAGACAATCACAAAGACAGGTGAAACAGATCAGGGCGTGACACTAGAGTTAGGTTTAAGGTTAAATTTAGGTTTTTGGGTTAGGGTTAGGGTTACGATTAGGGTTAGGGTAAGAGTACGGGTTAGGTTAGGTTAGGTTAGGGTTAGGTCTAGGATTAGGGTTAGGGGTTAGAGAAAATTGGATTTTGAATGGGACTGAATTGTGTGTCCCATTATTAGCTGTACAAGACGGTGTGTGTGTGTGTGTGTGTGTGTGTGTGTGTGTGTGTGTGTGTGTGTGTGTGTGTGTGTGTGTGTGTGTGTGTGTGTGTGTGTGTGTGTGTGTGAGTGAGTGCATGTGTGCTAAAATGCGGAGAATCAGAGCAGGTGGTCAGTCCAGTTCAAGTGTTTAGCAGTATGATGGTTTGTAGATAGAAACAGCCTCTGAGCCTTTTGGTATGAGACCTCGTGCTTCTATAATGTCTGCCTGACAGTAAGGGATTGAACAGCTCGTTGCTGGGGTGTGTGTGGTCCTTGGTGATTCCCTGGGACTTCCTCAGGCACCGTTACAAATATAGTTCCTGGATGGGTGGGAACACAGTCCCAGTGAGATACTTGGCGAACTTCACCACACGCTGGAGGGCCTTGCGGTCATGGACCGAGCAATTCCCGTACCAGGCCATAATGCAACTGGTCTGTATGCTCTCGATAGTGCAGCAGTAGTATTTGGCAAGGACCCGGGGTGGAAAGCCAAATTTCTTAAGCCACCTAAGGGGGTAAAGGCGCTGTTGAGCCCTCTTGACAAAAGTGGGGGTGTTGTTGGTCCATGTCAAGTTATCTGTGATGGGAACGCGCAGGAAATTAAAAATGCTGACTCTCTCTAATGCAGTCCCATTGATGTTGATCGGGGCTTGTTCCCTCCTCTGCTTCCAGAAGTCAACAATCAACTCCTCTGTTTTGCTGACGTTGAAGGAGAGGTTGTTGTCCTAGCACCACAATGCCAGTTCACTTACCTCCTCCCTATAGGCTGACTCGTTGTCGTTGGTTATCAGTCCTACAACCTTGGTGTCGTCAGCAAACGCAGTCGTGTGTGAACAGGGAGTACAGCAGAGGGCTGAGGACACACCCCTGCGGGGGGGGGTTCCTGTGTTAAGAGTCAGTGTGGAGGAGGTGCTGTTACCAATCCTCACAGCTTGTGGTCTGCCCATCAGGGAGTCCAGGATCCAGTTGCAGATGGCAGTGTCCAGACCCATTATTCTGAGATTGGTAATGAGCTTGGAGGAACAATAGTGTTGAATGCTGAACTGTAGTCAATGAACAGCATTCTTACATAGGTGTTCCTCTTGTCCAGGTGTGTTAGGACCATGTGAATAGCGATGGAAATGGCATCTTCCATGGATCTGTTGGAGCTGTAGGTAAATTGGAGTGGGTCCAGTCTTTATGTGGTCCATGACCAGCCTCTTGAAGTATTTCATGATGACAGTGGTGAGTGCGACGGGCGATAGTCATTTGGGCATGTCACATTGGTTTTGGGCACTGGGACAATGGTGGTGTCCTTGAAGCAAGTGGGGACTACAGCCTGGGACAAGGACAGGTTGAAGATGTCAGAGAAGATGCCCACCAGCTGGTTAACCAGCCAGGGATGCCATCTGGCCCGGTGGCTTGGTGAGTATTTAATCTTTTGAGAGTTTTCCTCATGTCAGCCTTGGAGAGCAAAAGCACCTGGTCATCTGGAGCAGCGAGAGCCTTCCTGAATACCTTGGTATTATCTGCCTCAAAGCCAGCATAGAATGTGTTTAGCTCATCTGGGAGGGAGCCTTCAGTGGGCACCACATCTGGATCTGCCTTTGTAGTCCCTGATAGCCTGTAGTCCTTGCCACATGCGTCGGAATTCTGAGTTGTCGAACATCGATTCAAGTTTGAGTTTGTATCATCTTTTTGCGGAGTTTGTACCTGCTTGGCTTGTAAGCTTTGCGCGTCAACGAGTCATATGTTCTGCTGACATTGAATGCTGCAGTATGGGCTCTTAGCATGGTACGGATTTCAGCATTCATCCAGGGTTTTTGGTTTGGGTATGTACAGATTGTTATTGTTGTTACAACATCATTAACACTCCTAATGAAGCCTGTGACTGATGATATATATTCCTCAATGTTGATGGATGAGTCCTGAGTCACTCTTTGAACATATTCCAATCAGTATTCTCAAAACAGTCCTGCAGCATTGATTCTGCCTCTGTCACGGATGTTTGTATATACATGGTTCATCACATTGTTTCCTCTCATGAGGCAGGATACATGTTGGTGATACTTTGTTTTAAAATCTCCTGCGACAATAAAGACTGCTTCCGGGTGAGAGGATTCTTGCTGGCTAATGTCCTTGTACAGTTCGCTGAGTTCCGCCTTGATGTTTGCTTGTGGCGGTAGGTACACACTGTGATAACAACACAGGAATTCCTTCGGCATATTTTAGCATCAAAAACTCCAGGTCGGGTGACCAGGAGCTTGAGATGTTTTGTTGATGAGGATGCATACCCCTCCCCCTGCTCTTACCAGAAGCCGCCGTTCAAGCCATACGGAAAATGGAAAAGCCGTCTGGTTGAATAGCAGAGTCAAGTGAATTGTCCGTAAGCCATGTCTCTGTAAAAACAAAGACACAGCATTCCCTGACGTTCCTCTGCGATTGAAGCCTTTCTCTGAGTTCAACGTTTGTTTTCCAGCGATTGGACATTAGCCATCAGAATACTAGGAAGAGGAGGCTGTGTAGCCAGTCTTTTCAGCCTAGCTTGGAGTGCCCCTTCCTTCCTCTTCTTCATCACCAGCGTTGCCTTCGGTCATCTTGGTCAGCAACAATGGGTAAGGCCGCTGTGAGGGGAAAGAAGGAGTGGATGTAGTATTCCAGATCTGGGAGGCTGAGAGATGCAGTTAGTGTGTAGCTTCCGATTCATGACCCAGAATTGTTTGTCGGTCGTAGGAAATTATTGCACGAACATTCTGAGCAAACAAAGTAGAAATAGTAATAAAAAAAGTCTAGAAGGAACCGGCAAGATGCGCTCCCTCCTCAGCGCCGCCATCTTTAGTCACCCCTGAAGCTAGGGGTGAGTAAAGGTAACTTTTATCAACTCTGAGTTCAACTTGGGATAACCGGTACCACGAAAGTGGATCACTTTTTAGCCAAGTAACTTTCTATGACAACGAATCCTTCAGATCTAACCTGCTGGTTAATTCAGGGCTAATGATATTTATCCTGAATGAAGTGTCTGAGCCGTGAGTTGAGGACCAATGAAATCAGATTCCCTCCCTCTCGCAAAGATTGCGTCATCATCCACTTTTTATTAATCAAATGTGTTTTTGTGTGTTAAAAAATAGGGTAACTGTCACGATCGTCTTGACTTTGTAGAGAGGACCAAAACGCAGCGTGTGAGAAATACATTCTTCTTTTATTTTAGAAGAGCAACGAATGAAACAAAACAACAAACTGACGACCGTGAAGCTATATAAACAAAATGTTGCTGACACTGACCACTACACACTGACATAGACAATTACCCACCACCAGCTAAAGCCTATGGCTGCCTTAAATATGGCTCCCAATCAGAGACAACAATAACCAGCTGTCTCTAATTGAGAACCAATTCAGGCAACCATAGACTTTCCTAGACACCTACACTGAACACTAAACCATCTACTCTACTTAACCCCCTAAACCAAACAACACCCTAGACAATACAAAAACACATACTTCACCATGTCACACCCTGACCTAACTAAAATAATAATGAAAACAAAGATAACTAAGGCCAGGGTGTGACATAACCCCCCCCTTAAGGTGCGAACTCCGGGCGCACCAGCATAAAGTCTAGGGGAGGGTCTGGGTGGGCGTCTGACCACGGTGGTGGCTCAGGCTCTGGGCGAGGTCCCCACCCCACCATAGTCAATCCCAGCTTACGTCTCCCCCTTAGAATGACCACCCTCATTTTACACCCACTTAATTTAGATGGTAACCTTAAGATAAGGGGCAGCACCGGGACAAGGGGCAGCACCGGGATAAGGTAGCTCAGGACAGAGAGATAGCTCAGGACAGAGAGGTAGGTCAGGATAGAGAGGTAGCTCAGGATAGAGGGGCAACTCCGGACTGAAGGGCAGCTCCGGACAGAGAGACAGCTCTGGACTGAGGGGCAGTTCTGGATAAATGGCAGCTCTGGGCTGAGGGGCAGCTCATGACTGGCTGACGGCTCTGGACGCTCATGGCTGGCTGACGGCTCTGGACGCTCATGGCTGGCTGACGGCTCTGGACGCTCATGGCTGGCTGACGGCTCTGGACGCTCATGGCTGGCTGACGGCTCTGGACGCTCATGGCTGGCTGACGGCTCTGGACGCTCATGGCTGGCTGACGGCTCTGGACGCTCATGGCTGGCTGACGGCTCTGGACGCTCATGTCTGGTTGGCGGCTCTGGCAGATCCTGTCTGGTTGGCGGCTCTGGCAGATCCTGTCTGGTTGGCGGCTCTGGCAGATCCTGTCTGGTTGGCGGCTCTGGCAGATCCTGTCTGGTTGGCGGCTCTGGCAGATCCTGACTGACGAATGGCTCTAGCGGCTCCTGACTGACTAACGGCTCTGACGGCTCGGAACAGACGGGCGGCTCTAATGGCTCGGGGCAGACGGATGGCTCAGATGGCGCTGGGGAGACGTATGGCTCAGATGGCGCTGGGGAGACGGATGGCTCAGATGGCGCTGGGGAGACGGATGGCTCAGATGGCGCTGGGGAGACGGATGGCTCAGATGGCACTGGGCAGACGGATGGCTCTGGCCGGATGAGGCGCACTGTAGGCCTGGTGCGTGGTGCCGGAACTGGAGGCACCGGGCTAAGGACACGCACCTTCAGGCTAGTGCGGGGAACAACAACAGGGCACACTGAACTCTCAAAGCGTACTATAGGCCTGGTGCGTGGTACCGGCACTGGTGGTACCGGGCTGAGGGCACGCACATCAGGGCGAGTACGGGGAGAAGGAAGAGTGCATACTGGACCCTGGAGACGCACATTTGGCCTAGTGCGTGGTGCCGGAACTGGTGGTACCGGGCTGGGGACACGCATCTCAGGGCTAGTGCGGGGAGGAGGAACAGGGCATACTGGACCCTGGAGACGCACATTTGGCCTAGTGCGTGGTGCCGGAACTGGTGGTACCGGGCTGGGGACACGCATCTCAGGGCTAGTGCGGGGAGGAGGAACAGGGCATACTGGACCCTGGAGACGCACATTTGGCCTAGTGCGTGGTGCCGGAACTGGTGGTACCGGGCTGGGGACACGCATCTCAGGGCTAGTGCGGGGAGGAGGAACAGGGCATACTGGACCCTGGAGACGCACATTAGGCCTAGTGCGTGGTGCCGGAACTGGTGGTACCGGGCTGGGGACACGCATCTCAGGGCTAGTGCGGGGAGGAGGAACAGGGCATACTGGACCCTGGAGACGCACATTAGGCTTGGTGCGTGGTGCCGGAACTGGTGGTACCGGGCTGGGGACACGCATCTCAGGGCTAGTGCGGGGAGGAGAAACAAGACGTACTGGACTCTGGAGACGCACAAAAGGCTTGGTGCGTGGTGCCGGAACTGGAGGACTGGTACAAGGGGCTGCCACAGGAGAGTTAGCACGTGGAACTGCTACAGGAGGTGCAGGACTAGGGAGGCGTACAGGAGGCCTGGTTCGTGGGACTGTCATTCCCTGACGGTTAGCACGCACCTCAGGACGAGCATGGAGAGCTGACTCAGGTAACATCACTTCCCGCACACGTTCTGTCGGGTGGATTTTGTGCCTCACGCACCAACACAGCAGCTCCCTCATTTCACTCTCCTCCAACCTCCCCAATAAATCCTTAACAGTCTCTGTATCATTCCCATTGCTCACCTCCAATATCAGCCCGACTGGCTCAGGTTCCTTCTTAGGGTCCTCACGGGTAGCACGGGAAGTTGACGCAGATCTCCTATCTGGACTCGCCACACTCCCCATGAGCCCCTCCCCAAGACATTTTTGGCGTTTCCTCGAGGGCTTCCTACCGCGCCTTCGTGCTCCTTTCTCCAGCTCCATAATCCTGTAACCCTCCGCGCACTGCTCCAGCGAATCCCAGGCAGGCTCCGGCACTTTCTCTGGATCGCACGCCCACTTGTCTATCTCTTCCCAGGTTGTTCTCCACTCATCCTTTTCCCGGGTCCATTCCTCCACTAAGCGCTGTTCCATCCTTTCACGCTGCTTGGTCCTGGTTTGGTGGGTATTTCTGTCACGATCGTCTTGACTTTGTAGAGAGGACCAAAACGCAGCGTGTGAGAAATACATTCTTCTTTTATTTTAGAAGAGCAACGAATGAAACAAAACAACAAACTGACGACCGTGAAGCTATATAAACAAAATGGTGCTGACACTGACCACTACACACTGACATAGACAATTACCCACCACCAGCTAAAGCCTATGGCTGCCTTAAATATGGCTCCCAATCAGAGACAACAATAACCAGCTGTCTCTAATTGAGAACCAATTCAGGCAACCATAGACTTTCCTAGACACCTACACTGAACACTAAACCATCTACTCTACTTAACCCCCTAAACCAAACAACACCCTAGACAATACAAAAACACATACTTCACCATGTCACACCCTGACCTAACTAAAATAATAATGAAAACAAAGATAACTAAGGCCAGGGTGTGACAGTAACACTTTATTTGGATAGTCTGGATTATCCATCTGTAGATACTCATACTATCTGTTGATAAGCAACTGCTTGCTAAGGTTACGGTTAGGGTTAGGTTTAAAATAAGGGTTAGGGCTATGGTCAGGGTAAGGGTTACGTTTAGGGTTAGGATAAAGGTTAAGGTTATGGTAAGAGCTAGGGTTAGGATAAAGGTTAAGGTTAGGGTAAGAGCTAGGTTTAGGGTTAGGATAAAGGTTAAGGTTAAGGTTAGGGTAAGAGCTAGGTTTAGCGTTAGTCGTTAGTTAGTTGAAATGTTACTGATGGATTATCCAAATAAAGTGTCACCAAAAATAGTCATGTTAAAATAACTATCACATTAAACATTTACTAATGACAAAATTATTTGAAACTTAACACACAGTAAAACTTTTGTATGACTTAATACAATTATTTTATCGATAGGAGTGGGAAAAAAGTATTTTACATCAAAGTAATAAAGTAAAGACGGAACTTCTAAAAGACTGCTGAATTTGCAGGATAGCTTTTCTTTCATTTTGATTTTGGCACAAGTGAAAATATGACACTAACTTGCCCATGGCTTGATGTTTCAGCATTGTCTCAGTGAAGAGTTCGGAATTCGACTAGTCACGTGTGACATGCACACACAGTTACAAGCCTGCTAGAGTTAGTGGCAGGCAGAAGAGTAATATCCACCATCCTAGTACGGATGAAGCCTGAGCTGGAATGGGAAGCTAACTGAAGCTGGATAACTTTATAAAACCCTGAGTAGATCTGGCTTACCCCTCAGGCCTCACATGCTAGGTTCATTTTTGGGGGGTCCTTACGGCAAACAGCGTATTATTCAATTATTGATTTAGAACAATGTTCTAATTGTGTTTTAATGTAGTTGTTGCATAAAATGAACTTGATCATGCATTGATATTCAAAAAGGAGTCCATTGCAAAGCGACAGTACAGTTGGTATCAAAGTAATGTAAAACAACACAAAAGTTGACATGGTTCCTGCTGTTCGTTGCTGACAGGAAAACATGACAAAGTATGTCATGTAAGAAAAGACAATGTGTAGAAGAAGAGTCATCTTTTACATGCAAATCATTGACAAGAATGCATTTTCTTTGTCATTCAACCCTGGCTTAAATACTTGAGAATGGTTAATTATTAGAGAAACAGACATGAACACTGTATCATAATTTATTAATTGTTTGTTTCAATGATTGAACGCTTATGGAAATGTCCCTTTCTGTACCAGGGATTAATGAGTGATGTGGTCGGACTCAGTGATTATGTTAGTCTGTCAAGGTTGTTGTTGGGCTTTTCTAGATACTGTAAAACTATTATTAAGCCCAGTTTAATGTCTTTTTTAGGATGTTCTGTTTCTGTAATACATGTTTGCAGTACGTTCTCTTCTACTGATTTAAATCATGTATGTTAATGTGACTTTGCATTACGGTTTGTTTACAGGCCATTAGTCCATCTGCATTGGTGTCCCAGTAACCAACTTTGATGTTAACGTAAATTGCATTACCGTTTGTCCACAGACCAGCAGAACATCTACATCGGTGTCCCGGTGCCTCGTGGGTACAGACGAAAACGCCGGCGAAGACGTTCTGCGGGGGGCCGTGAGGCAGCAGACAAGGAGAGGGGGGACAGACACTACGACCACCACAGACACCATGACCATGACGACAGAGACAGATACAGGGACCTAGAGGAGGGACTCATAGACCCACATGACCTCCAAGTCCCTCAAGACATCAACCGCACAAGTGAGTCATGGTCTGCGTGACAAATGGCACCCTATTCGCTATGTAGTGCACTACCTGGGCTTCAATCACATCACACTCCAGTGCCTATGCACCATAACAACCCATGATGTAAATGCATGTCTAATCACTTCACGCATCACATCACAAGTGAGTCATGATGAGTCACATGTCACTATGCTGCACTCCAGTAGGGAATGGAATGAATGGTATCAAACACATGGTTTCCATTTGTTTCATTCCATTCCCTCCACAAGTCACAACAGACTCCTGTGACGCTGGCTGCATCATAACAACTCTCAGTGACGCACGGTCCGGACAGTTGACGAAGACAGTATTTCAGATTCAATAGCCAGCTGTTATTTCCCTTTTGGCGGCAGGTAGCCTAGAGGTTAAGCATGATGGGCCAGTCATTGAAAGCAAAGCCCTTGAGCAAGGCACTTCATTCTAAGTCCCTCTGGATTAGAGCATCTGCTAAATGACTAAAATGTCAAATGTAGATAACTGCATATGTTTTCCTGTATGAGGAAGTTGATCAATTTTCTCACACTTTGTAAACTGTTTGTGTCAGTGTTTTTATTACAGTTGGATAAATACGTAAGGGTTTAAAAAATATATACTACCTTACAAAAGTTTGGGGTCACTTAGAAATGTCATTGTTTTTGAAAGGAAAGCACATTTTTTGTCCATTAAAATAACATCAAATTGATCAGAAATACAGTGTAGATACAGTGTTGCAAATGACTATTGTAGCTGGAAACCGCTGATTTTTAATGGAATATCTACATAGGCGTACAGAGGCCCATTATCAGCAACAATCACTCCTGTGTTCCAATGGCACGTTGTGTTAGCTAATCCAAGTTTATCATTTTAAAAGGCTAATTGATTATTAGAAAACCCTTTTGCAATTATGTTAGCACAGCTGAAAACTGTTGATCTGATTAAAGAAGCAATAAAACTGGCATTCTTTAGACTAGTTGAGTATCTTGAGCATCTGCATTTGTGGGTTCGATTACAGGCTCAAAATGGCCAGAAACAAAGCACTTTCTTCTGAAACTCGTCAGTCTATTCTTGTTCTGAGAAATGAAGGCTATTCCATGCGAGAAATTGCCAAGAAACTGAAGATCTCATACAAGTCTGTGTACTACTCCCTTCACAGAACAGCACAAACTGTCTCTAACCAGAATAGAAAGAGGAGTGGGAGGCCCCGGTGCACAACTGAGCAAGAGGACAAGTACATTAGTGTCTAGTTTGAGAAACAGATGCCTCACAAGTCCTCAACTGGCAGCTTCATTAAATAGTACCCGCAAAACACCAGTCTCAAAGTCAACAGTGACGAGGCGACTCCGGGATGCTGGCCTTCTAGGCAGAGTTGCAAAGAAAAAGCCATATCTCAGACTAGCCAATAAAAATAAAAGATTAAGATGGGCTAAAGAACACAGACACTGGACAGAGGAACTCTGCCTTAGAAGGCCAGCATCCCGGAGTCACCTCTTCACTGTTGACGTTGAGACTGGTGTTTTGTGGGTACTATTTAATGAAGCTGCCATTGGAACACAGGAGTGTTGGTTGCTGAATATTTGTTTCCCAGTAGTTTTCATGTTTTCTACATTGGGAAAACGTAATATGCTCTGTCTCATTCACATGTACTGTCTTTCTACATAGAAATAGAGTCACTATGATGATGGGATTCTGTTTCTATGGTCCTTCCCCATAGGCTGACAAGTGAGGTCTTTGTGGGTATTAATGTATGCAAACAGGCAATATAACAGGAATCCACTCCCGGGTTGGTTCCTGTCGATACAATGATTTAAAGCCATTGATCCATCATGGCCTTTTACAGCTCAGTGTGTAATTTATAGACGGCTCTGGTCCATCCGTCGGTTAGGTTAGAACACTGACCACCAGCTGCTGTGCAAAGCTCCCTTCCCCCAGCTAACTACAACCCACATATGGAATGTGTCCCAAATGGCACCTTGTTCCCTAGTTAGTGCACTACTCTTGACCATAACCCATAGGGCTCAGGTCAAAAGTAGTACACTATATAGGAAATAGAGTGTCATTTGGGACGCAGATATGGACATCTATGTCAATCTTCATGTAAATGTTAGAGAGAAAAAACTGATTTTCAAGTGAATTTATTGTGTTATAGGTTTTATGATGCTTGTATCTAAACCTAAGTAGATAGTTTTAAGATTATTTTATACATCAGTGGGGGTCTCTCTCAGCTACAATATGAGGTCCTAAACCTAGAATGAAAGTGCATACTTGTATCTGTGTGGGCTAATATGAGCCAATGGCCACCATACTACATACTCCTGTTAGGTTCTATGTTCTGGTACAAATCCAGTTGGACTACAGTTGGAGTCACCTCCTTGTATTTCTAGTACAAACAGTCAGTCTCTGTTGCTGGGCAACAACTAAGTCTGTTCCTCCTATTGGTCTTCTGAGTCCAGAACCTTCAGTCAGATAGTCTCCAACACGTTTAGTCAGTTTTATGCATAAATGCATCGTACTTTGGCAAGGTGTCATCCATATGAACTCAAGATAGTGCATTTGTATTGTTACAGAGCTGACATCATCAAGCCCCGTGTAAACAAATGCAAAACAAGCAGGGGTCTAGCCCCCCCTTTGAGGTTCTTGACAGAGCAGCCGAGGAAGTGAGAGAAGGGAAGAAGTCCATAAGAGTACCAGCAACTAGCAAGGGTGGAAAAAATAGACTGAATGACACTGAAGAGGTACAGTGACAAACAAATAAAACAAACATGTAGCTGTGTGAAAGTGAGACTGTGACAGAGTAGCAGAGGAACACAAGGTCTCATCTGATGACTTGGACTCTGAGCTTGATAAACAAATCAAGAATCTCGCGGACCAGTTTCATGGGCTTAGTAGCCTCAAATGCAGAGAACTTGCCTATGAATTGGCAGATTGAAACATCCCTGTCCCAGATAACTGGTTAAGAGATGGAAGGGTAAGTGATATTGAACAGAGAAATCTATATCTGAATGTAGGCATACATTTAAGATAATATATCACACCCCCATTCCATGAATTGAACTTTGACCTACCAGCACCATCACCCAGTCACAGGACACCGTCACCCACTTACCCCAAGGCGGCTCCACTTACCCTGAACCTATGCTCAATTTACCTCATACCCGGGGTAAGTTGTGCCAAGAAATCACTTTTTCTGGACAAGCTATGCTGTTATTTTTTAAATGAATTCTGATTATTTCCAGGGATACACAACATCCTGAATAATAGATATCTTTGTTAGAAAAAATACTCTATTTCCCTTGATGTAGTGATGCTGAATGTATAAAACGTCTCAACACACCCCATTCTCCCCTATATTGAGGTTGTAATGTGACAAGCCAGGTCGCTGAGTTAGCTTAAGCATTGACCGCTTGGTGTGGAGACCAAACCCTCTAGTTATGGGTGTTCCTGTTGGATTGATAGAAATGCTGTCAAGCTCAAGATCAGATCATTACCATTTAAGTGGAATGAAAGGGGAAGACAAGTTCAACACTTTCTGATGTATCAGCAAACCATCCCTAAATAATAACGTGTGTGAGGAATTATAACAACAAGACAGTCAAATTCTAATATTCAGCTTGACCTTTTTGATATTAGGAAATGTGATCATCACCGTCTGCCGTTACACCATTTCTTGAAACTAATAAGTGGGCACACTGGGAAAAGATTAAGCATGCTTAGATTTCTGATCCATAAAAGTCAAAATAAATAAAACATCTCCAGAGTAAATATGAGTCTGACATCAGTGATGATATCTGACGTGTGTGTGTGTGACCGGTGTGTGTGTCCGGTGTGTGTGTCCGGTGTGTGTGTGTTCATCCCAGTGTCCCCTGCAGCTGAGCGGCTGCGCTATATCCTGGGAGAGGACGATGACATGCCCACCCCCACACTGTTCACTGAGATGGACACGCTGCAGCAGGACGGGGATGAGCTGGAGTGGAAAGAGTCTGCTAGGTGACTGCTGACCCACAGATTATACACACAGACCTACAGAATCATAACAGATTACACACACAGACCTACAGAATCATAACAGATTACACACACAGACCTACAGAATCATAACAGATTACACACACAGACCTACAGAATCATAACAGATTACACACACAGACCTACAGAATCATAACAGATTACACACACAGACCTACAGAATCATAACAGATTACACACACAGACCTACAGAATCATAACAGATTACACACACAAACCTACAGAATCATAACAGATTACTCACACAGACCTACAGAATCATAACAGATTACACACACAAACCTACAGAATCATAACAGATTACACACACAAACCTACAGAATCATAACAGATTACTCACACAGACCTACAAAATCATAACAGATTACACACACAGACCTACACAATCATAATAGATTACTCACACATACCTACAGAATCATAACAGATTACACACACAAACCTACAGAATCATAACAGATTACTCACACAGACCTACAGAATCATAACAGATTACTCACACAGACCTACAAAATCATAACAGATTACACACACAGACCTACAGAATCATAATAGATTACTCACACAGACCTACAGAATCATAACAGATTACTCACACAAACCTACAAATTCATGCCAAGAAGTTGACAGTCTATGTTATCAACTTCTGAGTCACCTGTAGTATAGGCTAATTTATATTTTAACATGTGCATGGTGATACCAAAAACACATGCCATAAAACAAATTGTCCCACTCCTTCAGCATAAACAGATGTCATTCTAGAACCCACCAATTTTGAATGAATGAATGTCTGAGCTACTGAATGTCTGAGCTACTGAATGTCTGAGCTACTGAATATCTGAGGTACTGAATGTTTGAGCTACTGAATGTTTGAGCTACTGAATGTTTGAGCTACTGAATGTCTGAGGTACTGAATGTCTGAGGTACTGAATGTCTGAGGTACTGAATGTCTGAGCTACTGAATGTCTGAGGTACTGAATGTCTGAGGTACTGAATGTCTGAGGTACTGAATGTCTGAGGTACTGAATGTCTGAGCTACTGAATGTCTGAGGTACTGAATGTCTGAGCTACTGAATGTTTGAGCTACTGAATGTCTGAGCTACTGAATGTTTGAGCTACTGAATGTCTGAGCTACTGAATGTCTGAGCTACTGAATGTCTGAGCTACTGAATGTCTGAGGTACTGAATGTCTGAGGTACTGAATGTCTGAGGTACTGAATGTCTGAGCTACTGAATGTCTGAGCTACTGAATGTCTGAGGTACTGAATGTCTGAGGTACTGAATGTCTGAGGTACTGAGTGTCTGAGGTACTGAGTGTCTGAGGTACTGAGTGTCTGAGGTACTGAATGTCTGAGGTACTGAATGTCTGAGGTACTGAATGTCTGAGGTACTGAATGTCTGAGCTACTGAATGTTTGAGCTACTGAATGTCTGAGCTACTGAATGTCTGAGGTACTGAATGTCTGAGGTACTGAGTGTCTGAGGTACTGAATGTCTGAGGTACTGAGTGTCTGAGGTACTGAATGTCTGAGGTACTGAATGTCTGAGGTACTGAATGTCTGAGCTACTGAATGTCTGAGCTACTGAATGTTTGAGCTACTGAATGTTTGAGCTACTGAATGTCTGAGCTACTGAATGTCTGAGCTACTGAATGTCTGAGTGCAGTCAGTGTTTCAGTCAGTGTTGACCTAATACCAGATTCGACATTAGTAATTTTTAACTTCCAACTCATTTGACGCCTCCAACTCATGTCCTCTATCTGTCCCTGTGCTGTGGTCCAGGTGGGTGAAGTTTGAAGAGAAGGTGGAGGAGGGAGGAGAGAGGTGGAGCAAGCCCCATGTGTCCACCCTGTCCCTGCACAGTCTGTTTGAGCTGAGGACCTGTATACAGACCGGCACTGTGCTGCTTGATCTGGAGGGATACTCACTGCCACAGATAGTTGGTGAGCAACACAAACTCCTTTGTACAGAGCACTAATCCATGCCAAATCAGGTTTGTGTGATTCTTACCTAATGTTAAGACGTAGTACTGTAAAAAATGTCAAGTCTCTGTCACAATTGACAAGCAGAGGCATTTCAGCATGGTTGCCCTTCTAAGAACAGTTAGCTTATGTGTACAGATGTAGGACTTGTAGTGTATTTGAGGTTTAAAAAGGCTTCTGAAGTTTGTAATTACCACTTACAAATTTCAGACTTGATTTTCCCGTACAACATTTTGTATCAACACCTACAAAAATGTCCATGAATTATAATCTACATAATAATTCACATTTCCTGTTGCTGCAGGATTATTTTCCTGCTGTAGCAAACTGGCTCAAATTAAGATGCTAGTAGCCTTCAGTTGTTGACAAGAAAGGTGTTATGGTACCAAGAAGGAAATGAAGTGGTGATCGTGAGTGATTCTACACAAACAATAATAAGACCACATTCTCCTCCAGATGAAATCATTGAACAGCAGGTAGACGAGGGCATGCTATCTCCTGACCTGAGAGAGAAGATCAGCTTTGTCCTCCTGAGGAAGCACAGGCACCAGACCAAAAAGCCTATCCACCGCTCTCTGGCTGACATGGGCAAGGCCAGCGGTGGTGGTGCCCGTGAGTGTCCCTATGCTCTCTGGTCAAGTATGGCCGTCAGTAGCTTGAGACACATTATAGTACTTGCTAAATGTTACATTTGTATTCTACTTATATACATTCAAACATCAAATTGTATGCCCACTGCCCAGGCTGTCTTACACTTTCATTAATTGCAATTGACCACACATGTTTTCATGCAATAATCTCAGTTTTATTCAATTAAATTCAACAAACGTTATTTATCCCCAAGGGGAAATTATAATCTTGTTCAGCAGTCTCCTGTCTTCTTTACTTGTATTCCCTCCGTAGCCCGTAGTCCAGGTGCAGCAGCCGCATTCAACCGCTCCACAGAAGACCTCCGCATGAAATCACAGCCAGGAGGCTATGGTCGTCTGCGTGAGTCTGCCTGCTCCTCTGTCTCTCTCTGTACCTCTCTCTCTCTCTCTCTCTCTCTCTCTCTCTCTCTCTCTCTCTCTCTCTCTCTCTCTCTCTCTCTCTCAAATTCAAATTCAAATTCAAGCTGCTTTATTGGCATGAAAAACATTGTGTCAATATTGCCAAAGCAACAATGTATACATTATACATTGAAATAAAATTATGAACAATGACAAATAATAATATAGAATGGCAGTAAATAATAATACAAAATTAAATATAAAAATAGTAACAATAAAATGGTAACAGTCAATAATCGAATGTAATGTAATAAAAAAATGAAACTATAACTAACTTATAACTAAATAACGGTCATCTTCACCATTACATCGGTACTACAACTACTATCATCATTACCACTACTACCACCACCACCATCATTAAACTGCTATCATTACCATTACCACCCATACCATTACTACTTGGAATGATAAACAACAATAATAATAGTAATAACAATAACAGTAATAACAATAATAGTAATAATAAGTAAGTTACTGCTTACTGTGCAGATGTTATTATTCAGTGTCTCTCAGCCTATGGCAGGCAAATACATATTTGGCTGCAAGAGGAGCCATTGCTCCTTCGCCCATGAGTATTTTTAGTTTTTCCTCTGGGTTTAATAAGTTAAAATTTGGAATAAATGTAGACATTTCTGTGAATAATGAATCTCTTGGTGAGGAATATTTATCACAGTAAAGGAGAAAGTGCATCTCTGTTTCTACCTCCCCTGTCGTGCAGTGACCACATACACGCTCCTCTTTGGGTAGCCATGTCTTTTTATGTCTGCCGGTTTCTATTGCCAATCGGTGGTCACTCAGCCTGTACTTGGTAAGGATCTGTCTCTGCTTCGTATCTCTGACAGAGTAGAGATATTCAGCCAATTCATATTCTCTGTTTAGGGTCAGATAGCAATTTAGTCGGCTTTGGGATTTTGTTTCGTTTTTCCAATGTTGTATATATGAGTCCTTTGATTGGTTCATGATTTTGTTTATTGGAATTCTTTCTTTTGAAGCAGTGCTGGTGTCAGCTTGGTTGGTGAGGTCCAACACCAGCTGACTGAGAGGGCTCGTTTCTGGGCTCAGCTCTTGGGTTTGAAGTGCTTTAAATTGCAGACTCGAATTTGGACTTGAATTTAGATGTAGCCAAAATTTTAATGATCTTTTCTGTATTTTCATTATTACTGGAAAGCGGCCCAATTCTGCCCTACATGCATTAGTTGGTGTATTTCTCTGGACTTGTAGGATTTTCCAACAGAATTCTGCATGTAGGGCTTCAATTGGATGTTTGTCCCACATTTTAAAGTCCAGTTTATTGAGTGGCCCCCAAACCTCACTTCCGTAAAGAGCTATTGGTAGGATTACACTGTCAAATATTTTGGTCCAAATTCTAATTGGGATGTTGATTTTGAATAATTTCATTTTTATTGCATACAATGCTCTGCGGGCTTTTTCTTTGAGTGCATTCAATGCCCTATTAAAGTTTCCCGATGCAGATATGGTTAGACCAAGGTAGGTGTAATTGTTTGTGTGTTCAATGATGGTGTTGTTCAGGGTGAATTTATATTTGTGTTTCTGACATCTGTTTTGTTTTTGGAAAATCATGATTTTAGTTTTTGGGAAATTTACTGCCAGGGCCCAATTATGGCAATATTGCTCTAGAATATTAATGTTCTGTTGAAGACCTTCTTTGGTTGGTGATAGAAGTACCAAGTCATCAGCATATAGCAGGTATTTCACCTCTGTGTCAAATAGTGTGAGTCCTGGGGCTGGAGAATGGTTCAACATGTCTGCTAATTCATTGATATAAATGTTGAAAAGATTTGGACTCAAACTACAGCCTTGTCTCACACCTCGACATTGTGAAAAGAATTCTGTTCTTTGGTTTTTGATTTTTATTGAACACTTGTTTTCTGTGTACATACATTTTATTAAGTCATACACCTTACCACCAAGCCCACTTTGGAGAATTTTGTAGAATAGCCCTTCGTGCCAAATAGAATCAAATGCTTTTTTAGAGTCAATAAAGCAAGCAAAGATTTTGCCCTCTTTTTTTTGGTGGACGTGTTTATTAATTAGTGTGTGTAAGGTGTATATATGGTCAGTAGTGAAATAGTTAGGGAGAAAGCCAATTTGACATTTAGTTATTACATTTTTTTCTTGAAGAAAGGTTTGAATTCTTGAATTCAAAATGCTACAGAAAACCTTTCCCAAGTTACTGTTTACACAAATTCCCCTGTAATTATTGGGGTCTGATTTGTCTCCACTTTTGTGGATAGGGGAGATGAGCCCTTGGTTCCAGACATCAGGGAAGCAGCCAGAAGTTAAAACCATGTTGAACAATTTAAGCACAGCATTTTGCAACTCAGGTGTGCTGTTTTTCAGCATTTAATTTCTGATGTTGTCTAGACCACAAGCCTTCTTTGATTTAATAGATTTGAGCTTTTCATTTAGTTCTTGTTGGGTTATTGGGTAATCTAATGGATTTTGGTTGTTTTTAATGACTGATTCAAGGATGTTCAATTTTTCTTTAATTTCTAATTGGTTCTGTTTTAAGTCTTTTTGTGGGATGTTTTTGTATAGATTATCAAAATACGTTTTCCAAATTCCTACATCTTGTATGGCTAAATCTTGTGGCTTTGTTGTGCTTAAATTGTTCCACATGTCCCAGAACTGATTTTGGTCAATTGCGTTTTCAATTTCATCAAGTGTCTTGTTGGTATAATTCAGTTTCTTGCATTTCAGTGTATGTTTATACTGTTTCAGAGTTTCAAAGTATTCATATTGTAGCTCTGGGTTGTTTTGCTGCTTATGTTTTTTGTTTGACATTTGTCTTAGGTGTTTTCTAATTGTTTTACATTCATTATCAAACCATTTGTCAGAAACATTTTGTTTTTTGTTTCTGATGTTGCATTTCTTTGGTTTTCTCAAATTTGCTTTCGATGCTGCTTTTTGGAATATGCAGTTGATGTTTAGAGTAGCCGAATTGACACCATCTTTATTGTTTTGGTATTGTGAGTTATTGAAAAACTGTATAGAGTTCATCATTTCATTTGAGTTCAATGTTTCAATGAATCTCTCTGCACTGTTTGGAGCCCATCTGTACGATTGGTTTATGTTGTAGAGTTTATTGGGCAGTTTTTTTGAATGAATATTGCCGGTTAATTTCTTCAAAAACACGTTGATCTGACTGTGATCTGACAATGGTGTCTGTGGTCTGACAGTGAATGCACTAATGGAGGAGGGGTCAATGTCCGTGATGGCATAATCGACTACACTTGTCCCAAGAGCTGAGCAGTAAGTAAACTGACCTAAAGAGTCCCCCTCTGATTCTACCATTAAGCATGTACAGGCCTAAGGCTCGACAGAGATGCACTAACTCCTTCCCATTTTTGTTCAGTATTTGATCAGGACTGTTTCTATTCTTTATAATAGGGCTACTGTACAAGGAGGGGTGACCAAATATGTGGTGGTTACCTCCCACATCAGTGTAGTCAGGCTCAGAACCTGTTCTTGCATTGAAATCTCCACAAAGAAGCACTTTACCCTCTGCCTGAAATGTAATGATTTCTGTATGGAGATTGTCAAAAAACTGATCATCATAATATGGTGAATCTGAAGGAGGAGCATAAGCTGCACATATGTACACGTCATTATCACAATAGATTGTACCTTTGTTAAGTTTTAGCCAAATGTAACTGGTACCTTTTTTCATTTCATTCAGTGCTAAGTCCTGCTTATGCCAAATGATGATTCCACCTGAGTCTCGGCCCCGTTTAACATTTTTATGTTTGATTGATGGTAGTAAACTTTCTCTATAGCCTGAGGGACACTGAGTATCTATGTCTCCACGACACCATGTTTCCAGTAGGATTATGATGTCCTGTCCCTGGATGTTTTTAATAAATTCTGGATTTGTTGTTTTATAACCAAAATGTGAAGAGTAAAGGCCCTGGATATTCCAAGAGCTGATAGTTAATGATCTCATTTATAATAAGTGATATTCACTGGTTTGAGTAAAGTACATTGAATTTTTTTTTTTACAAATAATATATATATATATATACATATATACATACACACATATATATATATATACATATACACATACATACATATACACACATACATACACACACACACACACACACACACACACACACACACACACACACACACACACACACACACACACACACACACACACACACACACACACACACACACACACACACACACACACACACACACACACATACATACACACATACATACACACACACGATTATATATAATTATTATTATTATACCGGTGCCAATAAAATTAAGAATAGTTGTAAACAAATGAATAAGAATGGAATAAGACTGCACAAAAAATAAGTACAATGCAATCTGCAACCCTGTGTGTGTGTGTGTGCGCGTGCGTGTGTGTGTGCGCGTGTGTGCGTGCCCGTCTAGCTCAGTAGTCTGCATATTAGTTGCAGTAGTTGGCGCACCTCTCCTATCTCTGACTGTTCTAGGTGTCTTTTGCCAGAGGTTACCTCAGCATATGTAGGCTGATGATCTGAATGATACATGGTGTGGACTGCATCATGTGGTGTACTTCTCTCTCTCTGTACCCCTCTCTCTCTCTCTCTCTCTCTCTCTCTCTCTCTCTCTCTCTCTCTCTCTCTCTCTCTCTCTCTCTCTCTCTCTCTCTCTCTCTCTCTCTCTCTCTCTCTCTCTCTCTCTCTCTCTCTCTCTCTACACCTCTCTCTCTCTCTCTCTCTCTCTCTCTCTCTCTCTCTTTCTCTCTCGCTCTGTACCTCTCTCTCTCTGTGTACTACTCTCTCTCTCTCTCTCTCTCTTTCTCTCTCGCTCTGTACCTCTCTCTCTCTGTACCTCTCTCTCTCTCGCTCTCTGTCCCTCTCTCTCTCTGTACCTCTCTCTCTCTCTCTGTATCTCTCTCTCTCTCTGTACTGCTCTCTCTCTCTCGCTCTGTACCTCTCTCTCTCTGTCCCCTCTCTCTCTCTCTGTACCTCGCTCTCTCTCTGTATCTCCCTCTCTCTCTGTCTCTCTCTCTCTCTCTCTCTCTCTCTCTCTCTCTCTCTCTCTCTCTCTCTCTCTCTCTCTCTCGCTCTCTCTCTCTCTCTCTCTCTCTCTCTCTCTCTCTCTCTCTCTCTCTCTCTCTCTCTCTCTCTCTCTACCTCTCTTTCTCTCTCTGTACCTCTCTCTCTCTGTACCTCTCTCTCTCTGTACCTCTCTCTGTACCTCTCTCTCTCTGTACCTCTCTCTCTCTCTCTCTCTCTCTGAACCTCTCTTCCTCTCTCTCTCCCTCTCTCTCTCTGTACATCTGTCTCTCTCTGTACCTCTCTGTCTCTCTCTGTACCTCTCTCTCTCCCTCTGTACCTCTCTCATTCTCTCTCTGTACCTCTCTCTCTCTACCTCTCTCTCCCTCTGTACCTCTCTCATTCTCTCTCTGTACCTCTCTCTCTCTACCTCTCTCTCTCTCTGTGTACCTCTCTGTACCTCCAACATTGCCAAAGCAAGATAAGTTTATATCTCTATCTCTATGTACCTCTCACTGCTTTCATCATCTCTCTAGAACCTGTTTGTCTCTCTTTCTCTCTTTCTTACACTCTCTCTTCCTTTGACTTCTTGTATCACTTCTAAATATCCAATTATTTCCCTGTCTTTTCAGATGTGTTTAAAGCTCTAGAATATTAGACAATATATAATAATATGTACTATACTAGACAATATTTCATCGTCTTCATGGCATGAACTAATTTCATTTTGAAAAAAATGATTTGCACATTTTTCTTCGATAATTAGAACCCTCTCCATATCCTAAGCAATTGTTTATATGTACTGTGTTGTTTTGCAGGTCATGCCCAAAGTAGGAGCATGAATGACATTTCAGACACTCCGAGCACAGACCAGGTGACCCACTAATATAACATTACAACTCAGCAGGCTCAATTCAATCAAACATTATCCTTGCACAGAGAAAATCCTGGTTTTACTGAATTATTGTCATAATATAATGTATATTTTTTTCATGTAGGTTAATCTAGATTAGTTACATTACTGAAAATGTCATTATCTCTAAGCAGGGATGATGTTAGTTTCTGCAAAGCTGTTTGATTGAATTGCAACCAGAGTGTTTTTAATGCAGGAATGAATGTTTCTTATTTTGTAATGGCAAAATGTGTTGAGTGTGTGTAGTCCATGTGAACGCTATGATCCCTTTTTGACGTCACTTAAATCCAGTTCAATCAGTGTAGATGAAGGGGAGGAGAAGGATTTTTTTAGCCTTGAGACAATTGAGACATGTATTGTGTATGTGTGCCATTCAGAGGGTGAATGGACAAGACAAAAGATTGAACTGCCTTTGAACGGGGTATGGTAGTAGGAGCCAGGAGTACTGGTTTGTGTCAAGAACTGCAACGCTGCTGGGTTTTTCCCGCTCAGCAGTTTCCAGTGTGAATCAAACTACCCAAGGGACATCCAGCCTATTTGACACAACTGTGGGAAGCATTGGAGTCAACATGGGCCAGCATCCCTGTGGAACCCTTTCGACACCTTGAAGAGTCCATGCACGATGAATTGAGGCTCTTCTGAGGGCAAAATATATTCAATATTAGGAAGGTGGTCCTAGTGTTTGCTATACTGAGTGTATATTGGGTGTTTGTACATGCCATATAGTGTATTAAATAACATTTAACCGGTAATCTAATGTTACTTTCTGTACATATGCTGTAGAGGATTTGGATTGAAGTTGTGTTTCATTGTTGCCAGGGGAGCCCGATGGAAACAGTGTTGTTAATTAAATCTTGGATTGTGTTTGTTTTAGTGTTCATGTCACAGAGTTATCTGGGGAGCAGGCGGACTCACAACTCAGTGTTGTCTAAGGATGATTTAACAGTAGCATTTAAACACAGTGAGAAATACAGCCCCTCAGTGAACACAGGAGACTTCCATTGTAAGAAGAGTTGTAATGCTGTGAATGATAGGTCAGGTGTATTGTGCTGAGCATTGGGTTGAAACAGTTGCCTCTGCCAAGTTTATGCCCAAATAATTGTCTTGAGATAATGTGCTGGACAAATATGCCATGTTTAACTCAGTAGACACATCAATGAATACATCTCTGGGTACTTGACTGTTCCTGCATCTGTTTGGCTAGTGTAAAGCAGAACCAGGCTGGTTTCCAGGCTATGCCAATCTACATAAACTGCCCTCACTGATTAGGGAAAGGGGGACACCTAGTCAGTTATACAACTGAATTCATTCAACTGAAATGTTTCCTCCGCATTTAACCCAACCCCTCTGAATCAGAGAGGTGCGGGGGGCTGCCTTAAATCCACATCCACGTCTTCGGCACGTGGGAAACAGTTGGTTAACTGTCTTGCTCAGGGGCAGAACGACAGATCTTTACCTTGTCAGCTCAGGGATTTGATCCAGCAACCTTTTGGTTACTGACCCAACGCTCTAACCACTATTAGTCTCTGGATGAGTGGTTTTTACTTAACGTAGTCGTAGGGGCATGTTTGAATAAACAGTAGGTCACATGTGCCAGTTTGCTAGTGATAGCCCACGTGTCGTGTGTGTCGCTGGCAATGGCCTCCATAGATAAGCTGACATTGCCCGTGACTGTGCTAGGTTTGTCTGGGTCAGTATTGAGCTGCCATTGGGAAAACGTGCTTCTCAGTGTCCCATCCTCGTGCCTCTGCTGCCTCACATGTAGAGACTGGGATTGGCATTGGGATTGTACGTTCATATCGGGTGAGATCGTTAGTATCTCATTTGCAGCCCACCTTCGCATGCGATCGGTCAGTTCAGGTTATACGGACACATTTCTTTCCCACAGTCAAGCCCCAGTCTCCAATGGATATAGTTTTTTTTTTTACATTCACTAGAATTGCTTTAAATGTTATGCTCGGAGACTAGTTTCTTTTATCCAGCAAAAACATAAGCTGCCAGAACAGCAGTGAGGTGAAATGTAATGATATTTTCAAACAGATGAGTGAGTGGATAAATGAAAGGCCAAGGGCATTGATAGAACACAATGACAACGTCATGCAGGAGAACACCATTGTATACACATATCTAATGTCTTCCCTGTCCCAACTGAATCCTTTATTAGTGTCATATTAGGATATGTATGTGCGTATATATGTACAAAAAAAACTTGAAACTTGAACTTGAAAATATGATGACATTTAATCTCAAAATGTTCTTGTCAGTTATGCTGACAAGAAATCCAGGGTCCATAACATATATACCCTGATGTATCAACTCTCTCTGACTGTCCTTCTTACCCCTCCCTCCCTCATTCCTTCCTTCCATAGCTAAGGAATAAGTTCATGAAAAAGATCCCTAGAGATGCTGAGGCATCTAATGTTCTGGTGGGTGAAGTGGACTTCCTGGATAAGCCCTTTGTAGCCTTTGTCCGCCTGGCCCAGGCCACCACTCTGGGAGGACTGACAGAGGTTCCTGTGCCCACCAGGTAATGAGCTGTCTGTCTGTCTGTCTGTCTGTCTGTCTGTCTGTCTGTCTGTCTGTCTGTCTGTCTGTCTGTCTGTCTGTCTGTCTGTCTGTCTGTCTGTCTGTCTGTCTGTCTGTCTGTCTGTCTGTCTGTCTGTCTGACACGTATTACCAGGGTTGACTCTAGCATCCAGGCACGTATTACCAGGGTTGACTCTAGCATCCAGGCATGTATTACCAGGGTTGACTCTAGCATCCAGGCACGTATTACCAGGGTTGACTCTAGCATCCAGGCATGTATTACCAGGGTTGACTCTAGCATCCAGGCATGTATTACCAGGGTTGACTCTAGCATCCAGGCATGTATTACCAGGGTTGACTCTAGCATCCAGGTACGTATTACCAGGGTTGACTCTAGCATCCAGGCATGTATTACCAGGGTTGACTCTAGCATCCAGGCACGTATTACCAGGGTTGACTCTAGCATCCAGGCACGTATTACCAGGGTTGACTCTAGCATCCAGGTACGTATTACCAGGGTTGACTCTAGCATCCAGGTACGTATTACCAGGGTTGACTCTAGCATCCAGGTACGTATTACCAGGGTTGACTCTAGCATCCAGGCACGTATTACCAGGGTTGACTCTAGCATCCAGGCACGTATTACCAGGGTTGACTCTAGCATCCAGGCATGTATTACCAGGGTTGACTCTAGCATCCAGGCACGTATTACCAGGGTTGACTCTAGCATCCAGGTACGTATTACCAGGGTTGACTCTAGCATCCAGGTACGTATTACCAGGGTTGACTCTAGCATCCAAGCACGTATTACCAGGGTTGACTCTAGCATCCAGGTACGTATTACCAGGGCCGCTTCGGCTCTTTTACCCGCTACTCTTTTCTGTCTATTGGTCCAGCTGTCTGTCTGTCAGTCTGTCTATGTATTTTTCTCTGTGTTCTTTGTATCTGTTCTTATGCTCATGCAAGCACATATTTTGACATTTTGTGGACCCTAACCTATTCCCCACAAAGCCTTACCTAACCTTGGTTGACCGTAAGTTGCTCTGGATGAAAGCGCCTGCTAAAGGACTAACATGTAAAAAATGTCTGACATATACATACTAGCTGTACATAATGGATACATCTTGCCTTGTCCCTTGTATCTGTTCTTATGCCCATGCAGCACATACTGTATTTAGACATTTTGTGAGCCATTGTTGAGGTTTCTTTTCCCCCAAACTACCACAGATTCCTGTTTATTCTGTTGGGGCCAACAGGAAAAGCCAAGTCCTATAATCAGATCGGTCGAGCCATAGCTACCCTAATGGTGGATGACGTAAGTGTCTGTCAATGTTTCTTTCTTTTCATGAATACAGATGACATGACAGATGACATGACAGTTGACATGACAGTTGACATGACAGATGACATTACAGATGGCATAGAAATACAGGCTTGATGGTGTGTTAACTTGAGTCAGCCAGAACTCCACATGGTGACAATGATTCCTTCATGGCTTGCTGTTGGTACCACTCAGCCTCTCGTTATCAAAATATCATGGATATAAATGTTTTATGTCAGACAGGCAACAGCCTGTTATTTCCCATAATAGACTGGCAGGTGTTTTGAACAGAGTCCCACCACTGTCATATGTGAAGAATAGGTCCCTGGGTATGCATCCCATTACCTAATGAGGAGAGAGGTCAGAACCTTGTTTCAGATACTGCAGCGCAGAGTAATAACGCTCTATCTCTCTCTCTCTCTTTCTCTCTCTCTCTATCTCACCCCCTTCTCTCTATCTCTTGCTCTCTTTCTATGTCACCCCTTCACTCTCTCTCTATCTCACCCCCTTCTCTCTCTCTCTCTCTCTCTCTCTCTCTCTCTCTCTCTCTCTCTCTCTCTCTCTCCCCCCTTCTCTCTATCTCTCTCTCACTCTTTCTCTCTCTATCTATCTCAATCCCTTCTCTCTCTCTATCTCACCCCCTTCTCTCTCTCTCTCTCTCTCTCCCTAGCTGTTCAGTGATGTGGCGTACAAGGCTAGAGATCGAGAGGATCTGATTGCAGGTATAGATGAGTTCCTGGATGAGGTGATCGTGCTGCCGCCCGGAGAGTGGGACCCCAAAATACGTATCGAGCCCCCTAAAAAAGTGACCTCGGCTGACAAGAGGTTGGACTCTAGTCATTTCCCCCTACTTAATAATAATACATAGTATTATTTGATAGCGCTTTTCTAAAACCCAAAGACGCTTTAAGTTTCAAGAGTCAACTCTGAGACCCAGATGTGGCAGTCTTTCTCAGTATGTATGTCATCATCACTTCCTATACCTCTCTTCTCCGCCGGTGTGTACTTCCTGTTTCCTGTGTGTACAGGAAGTCAGTGTTCTCTCTGAATGAGCTGGGTCAGCCGAATGGTGCGGCGGGAGGAGGTGGAGGCCTCGCTGAGGATGAGGAGATGCCAGTGGCTCACGAACTGGGAGAGGAGCTGGCACACACTGGGAGGTAGGCTACTGCGTGGGAACTGGGATTTACACCGTTTGCATGTACGTTGGGAGACTAGGATAGATATGGTAACATGAGAGAAACTGGGTCTGAACTGGGATAAGAGAGGACGACTACTGAGTGAATTGAGATATGAGGTAGAGTACTAGAGTGGAATTGGAACCTTTAGCTGGCCTTTACATAGAGC